>NW_028280198.1:0-62003 GCF_059751315.1 Micrasema longulum | reverse complement strand
TATGGGTGAACAACATCGAACTTTGGTTTAAACAGATAGAAGCACAATTCGAGTTGGCAAACATAGTTTCAGAAGACGCACGTTATAGTCACTTAGTGTCAAAACTTGAACAAACGCACATAGAACAAGTTTCAGATATTTTACTCATGGAACCGAACCGAGCAAAATATACGAGGCTGAAGGAAGCTATAATCCAACGCATGGGCTGTCCACAGGACAGAAGGAGAGAAAAACTGTTTTCTTCCTTACAGCTTGGGGATCGAAACCCATCCAGCCTACTTAGAGAGATGCGGACGCTAGCAATAGGTTTACAAATAGACGAAACGACGTTGCAATACTTGTGGATACAACAACTGCCCAAGACGATCCAAGCGCATTTAGCCATAAGCGAAGATGACTGGGATAGGCAAGCGACGATAGCAGATCGCCTAATACAGGTGTACACACAGGATAATGTAGCGGTAGTAGGTACCAACAATAAAAATAACATTTGTAGTTTAGAACAGTCCGTACAAGCTCTAACCCATAAGGTAGAGAGTTTATTTCACACAATCAACAAACAGCATAGCCACAACAACAATAACAATAGATTCAAACACACAACAAGTAACAGCAGTAACAATTTCAATAACAACAAATACAACAACAATTTCAACAAAACAAGCTATAGGGCCAACGGAAATAACAAGAAAACTATTCTTTGTTACTTCCACACAAAATTTGGCGATCAAGCTAAGAAATGCGTCACACCATGTGAATTTAAACCGCATCTAGCTTCAAAAAACTAGATGGTCGAATCATAGCGGAGGCGGCTGATTCAACCAACACAACACGTCTCTTTGTTAAAGATCGTGATACCGGTGTGTCATACCTCGTTGACTCCGGATCGGAAATATCATTAATTCCTAGATCTTTACACAAACGCCATGGAGAAAAGTCTAAGCTAATTCTCTATGCAGCGAACGGGACTACGATCCAGAATTTCGGAGTTACCACGGTAACACTGAATCTGGGATGTAAACAAATGTTTACATGGAAGTTTATAATAGCGGATACGACACGCCCTATTATAGGAGCAGATTTTCTCCACAACTTCCACCTGTTAGTAGATGTTAGGAACAAACGGTTAGTAGACAATACAAACGGCAAGATAGTCAGAGCATTTGACATCTCCACAAACAACAACATAACATGTTCCATATCATTAACAGACAAAACCAACATTTACCACTCACTCATATTGAAGTATCCACAACTAGTAGATATCAATAAACCATACGCAGGGCTGGATAAACACAACACAATCCACCATATAGATACCCGTGGCAAACCCGTTATGTGTAAGACTCGTCGGCTGTCCCCAGAACTACTGAGGCAGGCGAAGCAAGAGTTCGATCACATGGTGGCTCAAGGTATTTGTAGACCCTCCAAGAGTGAGTGGGCCTCTCCATTGCATATGGTGAAGAAGAGCGATGGTACTTATCGCCCTTGTGGCGATTACCGTAGCTTAAACGCACAGACGGTACCTGATCGTTATTCCTTGCCACATATCCACGATATATGCAATGACTTATTTAACTGTAAAATTTTTTCCAAAATTGACTTACAACGAGCATATCACCAAATTCCAATTAATGAAACTGACATTAAAAAGACAGCTATAACCACACCATTCGGGTTATTTGAATTTGTAAGAATGCCATTCGGACTATCATGCGCTGCACAAACATTCCAACGTCACATCAACGAAGTCACAAGAGGTCTAGAAGGAGTACACGCATATATCGACGATATATTGATCGCTTCACCAGACGAAGAAACACATGTGGAACACTTAAAAGCTTTGTTCCAGCGACTTCAAGATCATGGAATGGTGGTAAACCCATCTAAATGCGAGTTTGCCAAGAAAACACTGTTATTTCTTGGTTATGAAATTTCGGCTGAAGGCATCGGACCCTCGCCAACAAAAGTGGAAGCCATCACGAACCTCAACAAGCCAGAAACCATTAAGCAGTTGAGAAGATTCTTGGCCATGGGAAACTTCTACCGAAGATTCATACCACGAGCAGCACACAAATTGATACGACTACACGATTACCTCAAGGGAGCAAAAAAGAATGACAACAGAAAAGTAGAGTGGAACGAAGTCACTACACACGATTTCGAAGAGGTCAAGAACTCGCTGATCAACGCCACTAAGCTTAGCTACCCAGAGGAAAGCAGCAAGATGTCAGTGTGGACAGACGCCTCAGATTACGCAATCGGAGGCGTGCTACAACAAACCACAGACGGCATCAACTACAAACCGATAAGTTTCTTCTCAAAAAAGTTGAACAAGGCTCAGTGTTCATATAGTACGTACGACAGGGAACTACTAGCCATTTTTGAGACTGTAAGGTACTTTCAACATTATCTGGAGGGCAGAGAATTCTGTATATACACGGACCATAAACCACTACAATTCGTGTTTAGAAGGAAAAGTCACGACAAAGAAAGTCCCAGACAACTCAGATATCTAGACTACATCTCACAGTTCAGCACGGACATCAAATACATAAAAGGAGAAGACAACGTCGTCGCCGATACCTTATCAAGAATCGACATGATCGAACAAGAGGCAAACATATCGTTCGAAAAGATCCATAAAGAACAAAGGCAGGACAACGAACTACTCGCACTCTTGGACGACAAGAACACTGCTCTGAACCTGATCAAAACCAACATGCAGGGACAAGAAATCGTCTTCGATCTCAACAAAGGCAACATGCGACCGTACATCCCAAAAACGCTACAGAGATCTTTCTTCAACCAAGTGCATAACCTCAACCATGCAGGAGCCGACGCCACGACCAAGACCATCAGTCAAAGAGGCGTCTGGAAAAATATGAAAGCAGACTGCGCAGCTTGGACGAAGGCCTGCATACCCTGTCAGAAGAGCAAAGTCAACAAACACACGAGGACACCGATCATCAAGATCGACATGCCGAGACAGAAATTCTGCGTGGTCCATGTCGACCTCATCGGACCTTTTCCACCATCAGAGGGACTGAGGTACTGCCTCACATGTATCGACCGATACACTCGATGGGCGGAAGTAATCCCTATCGCAGATATCCAGACCCACACAATCATCAGAGCCATCTGGGACAACTGGATTGCGAGATACGGCGTACCGGAGAAAATTATAACTGATCAGGGTAGGCAATTCATGTCTACGGACTTTAACTTGTTTTGTTCCAGATCAGGCATAGCACACTCCAACACGACGCCTTACCATCCACAAAGTAATGGCATGATCGAGCGATTTCATAGAACGCTGAAGACGGCCATTAAAGCTCACCACCCTGTTCCGTGGACAAAATCGATCAGCACCATACTACTCGGACTGAGGGCCACACTGCGCACGAATGCAGAGCACTCAGTAGCAGAGATGCTGTATGGGTGCAAACTAAAGTTACCAGCAGACATCCTGGAGCAGACGAACGACTACATTGACCCGGACTCCTACACTAGGCAACTGGTAAATTTCATGCAAAACGTCAAACCAAGGCCAGTCGAGCACCACAATAAAGGTAACGTTTTCATCCACCCGGAACTAAAGAGAGCCACACACTTGTTTCTGAGGGACGACAGAGTGTACAAACCCCTGATGCCGAACTACAAGGGGCCCTACAAGGTCATCACCAGGGCGGAAAAGACGGTAACACTGGACGTGGATGGCGAACATAAAAAGGTTTCGCTGGACAGGTGCAAGCCGGCGTTCCAGACAGCGGAAGAACGAGCCAGTCCAGCAGAAACGGAAACACCAACAGAACAACCGGCATACACAACGCGTAGCGGCAGGAGGGTGATACAGCGTCAGTTTTGAAAAACAGATTTCAAAACTTGGAAGGGGCTGTGTGGCGGGTCGACAACGACGGCACGAGCCGAACATTGCCGAACGCCGACGTAGAGCGTACGAACGGGCCAAACCGGCGGGGAGAAAACCACCGGATTCCGACCTCACCACACGCGTCTTCGAGGCACAAAATTACCGCCAATTTAGATTTACCAACTTCATTTTATTTTGCCTAATATAGTTATTAGAATCCTTCTTTCAATGTGTTAGCTTCAGTAGTTTAGTTTCGTGAATAAATCTTTGTGTAAAACGTAAGTACCCTGTTTTACTTGCTCTCATTCTGTGCACCCACATAACTTTGTACATCACAAAATTAGGCCACCAACTAGGTGCCTACATAAAGGTGGTAACAACACCACCAAAAAACAATTTGGCTGTCATTCCAGTATTGTATTGGCAGTAACCAACTATTATCAATCCCAGTTACCGAATTATTGAAAAAAATATATATGGAACAAACATTTTAGAAAACCCTCTCCTTCACAATTCACTATTTGTCGCTTACGTTGTTCTGCCAATTATGGCTCGATATTTTCATGAAATAGTGATAATTTATTTTATATAATCGTTCAAATTTTGGTAGGGCCGCGGTGGTGCATATTTTGCTGGAAAATATGTACATATTAAATGCCGTGTAATGCCGCAGTTGCATTCCATCAGCAACACTACCAATAGTCCTACTCCCTAGCGTCCATGAATGGTCTCTTTAGCCCCGCGAGCCCTGAGCAATGTGGCCACTGGCATTAACATCAGTGCCATAGCAGATAGGGAGAGGATGAATGGCGAGTGTCCGGCGCCATAAAACGGGACCCCTCCAGCTAAGGGTAGGTAACCCCGACAGAAAATTCCACCGAAGAAGGCAACGGGAAACCACTTCGGTCAATAATTCCCAGGATATCACTATGAAGAGAAACCAAACAATATCCCCGAGTCCCGGGCGGTCCTTAAATGGACCAGGGGTGCGAAGAAACTCCCGGCTCGACCTAGAACTGTGGAGGAGCTGTTTCGCACTGCTCAGGATAGGGAAGCTTTCTCTCAAGTGATCGTCAGCGTCGGGGGGACCCGACATGACACGTGAAGAAGAAAAATAGTTTTTTAATAAACCGCTGTGATTCTCTTCGAGTTTCGATATTGCAATAGACTGTATGAAAAAAAAAGTAAAAATCTGTACCTTAATGGATAAACCACGAGAGTCACATTGAACGAAGTTCAGGAAAAAATATTTTGGGGTTTTGCGATTTCTAAAACATCATACCTCTAAAACCAAATGAGACCATTTCATCCTATGAAGAACATTCAATGTAAAATAATGATAATTTTGATAATTATGATCATTCCATGTCCGCTCCCTAGTTGAAGCATACGGTGTCCACAAAGAGCCTCCATGCAACTCTATTGGATGCCAGCTTATATGCGTCCTCTCAAGTCAGGTTCGCGGCCCATTAGTCTGACATAAATTACCAACGAACAGTCAGCAGAGGACGTCCAGAACGGCGAGAACCTGATGCCTTAAAAAGTAGGCAAGCGTGGTTAAGGCTCTCAGGAGGCATCCGCAGCACATGGGCGAGCCAACCACTACACAACCAAATGTATAATACACTTCTTACCTTGTATTATGTAGAATGCATTTAAAGGTATTTTTAAACTGATTTTTCGGTAGGTACATTTGATATGTATTTAAATTTAAAATTCTTTATTTAAAATTGAATTGAAAACAAAACAATTTGAACCAGGCGTCAAAACCGAAGTAAATTTCAAGTCGTTAATATTTTTATCTCAAAATCTGAAATTTACCGTATTCAAATAAATAAAATTATTATATGTCTTCTGATAAGGTCATAATACCAGTTACAGTAACAGACAGCAAAATGAATCTTTACAAAATCGGGATGCATTTTATGAACATGATGTGTATCGTCTTGTCTTTGGTTACTATGCTTGCTGGGTACGGAGTGATGATGAGGCTGAGGGAAGTTGGTCATATTCTGCAAGGAACTCCTCTCCACATGCCCTCTGCCATTCTGTACACAGTTGGGCTCGCGATGTTTATTCTGGTAGTAACAATCGGATGCGTCGGAGTGATGACTGAGAACGGTACCCTGCTCTTTATGTACTCCTTCTTCATGCTGTTTCTCATCATCGTCCAAGTGGGCCTAGCCTGCTTCGCTGTACTTCAAGTTGACTACATCAGCTCGTACATCGGTAGAGTTTTCAAGGAGCAGTTTATATCTTCGGCGAGAGGCAATGAGACGTCGATAGAGTATTTCTCGATGGTTCAAACCAAGCTTCAGTGCTGCGGGTACAGCGGAGTTGAAGACTACGGGTGCAAGATCCCTGACTCCTGCTGCGAAAGTCCTTTGGCCTGTGATTTGTCGAATTCCTACGCCATTGGTTGCGTCGCTGCTATGACGTCATATGTTCACAACATTACGGAAATATTTTCAGGTATCTGCGTAGTGTCTTCGTTACTACAATTTTTCGTCGTTATATATATTGGATTCTTTGCTGACAAAGTAAAATTGGATAGACAAGGTTTTTACGATTAGCAAATTAAAGAGTGAAGGCATTTTTTTTTGTGGTTATAAGTAAACGGTGAAAATGCGTATTAAAAAAACAGTTAAATTATTGCATTTAAGAAGAGTTTTTAATTTTATTTCATTACTATTTTGTATGAACAGTAAAGTTTTTATGTACCGATACAATAAAATGATACTGAAATTTATATTTAAATGATTGTCTTATTACTGGAGATCCTAAAAATATTTAGTAAAACTAAACTCAGCCCTGTGGTGAAGTGGTCAGCGCGTTTGCCTATCATGCAAGAGGTCTCGTGTTTGATTTCCCGCATGGTTGATACGAAATATTTATTATTACGTAAATAATGAACGACTTACTGAAATTAAACATGTTAAATACTTAGGACTAACAATAGACAGGCAATTTATATGGACAATTCATATCAACAATTTAATCAGCAAAGTAGCGACATAATCGAGTCTTTTTTTAAATATCAAAATCTTTGTTCTAAAAACGGAAAAAATTCTAATGTATGAAGCCTATTTTAAAATTAAAATATGTTATACGCAACTACTATGGGGAACAGGATATCAAAATGACATAAGCAGACTACAAAGACAACAAAATAAAATATTAAAGTTAGTATATGACCTTCCTATCTAACTGCAACTAGAGAACTGTTTAATCAAACTAAGCAATTAAATATAACTGAACTCATTCAACTAGAATCATTAAAATTTATCTATAAATAAGCCACTGATGTAATTGTAGACGAAGAACTAAAACTTGAAAAAAAATGTAGTCAACATGGACATAATACGAGAAAATCAGAAAAATATCATCCACAACTTTCTAAAACAAGACAAGGACAATCAAGACTAATAAACCAGGGACTGAAATTATACAATAAACTACCAGACAAAACTAAACAAAAGACTCAGACAAACTTTTCAAAAGATGTAAAAAATATTATTTTGAACAAGAGAGTATGAATAAAAAATGTTTATATTATTTTTGTAAAATGGTTGTAATAATCCGTAAGGGTTTATAAATAAATTTTCAAATAAAATATATATATATATATAAATAATAATAATTTAAAAAGCTGTTTTTACACTAAAATATTTCATTGTCTCTGGACTGACACCTAAAGCGTAAGACCAATCCTTTTACCTTCAATGTGATAAAAACAATCAAGATACGCAGCGATTGACGTATCAACGCAGTTCTCTAACCATTAGGTGTGAAAAGGGATTTTTTTTAAATGAACGAAACCCAAAATATCGATCAATTTTTATATAGAAGTTTGAGGAACTTAATTTAATTTTGATTTTTAACAATGGAGCTGCACGTCTAATCGTTCAATTCTTTAACAAAAGTACACGAATACAAAAATCTATTAGAATTATTGTCCATACATTAAAAATATTAAATAAGATCAAGTTTTAATACAATATTTTGAGTTTGTCCAAATGTTTGTAGACAAAAGTTGGATTTCGGCCCTTACGAAGTCATTGAGATTAAAAAATAGTTGAATATTACACAGTGTGTAAATTGGCCACTTAACCAGCCAATGACAGGTCATAAGCCCTGTAAATATCTACACTTCCAAATTTTTTTCTCTTAATTTAATTAAGTTAATTTTTCTCCATCTCTGTTGAAATTCGATAAACAATTTTTAACATCCATCGACTTTTTTGTGAATTTTTCTTGATTTTAACTAGTTTCTCTTTCAACTAGCTAACAGCTGGAGGCCCGATGCAGGAGTCTGGGTGAAGACTCGTGCGACATCGGGTCGGTAAAACTTCATAAAAAACTCACACGAGAGGCCATATCTTACATGGTCAAGTTAGTGAAGGACCATAGAATTAAGAATAGCCCAGAAGGAGCAAAGAACCATATTTGAATACTTCGGACTGTGTCTAAAAAACCCCCCATTTTGCTCCACTTTCGCCGCGTAATGTTGCCAGATTGCAAAAAATATAATCATAGCACAATTGTAAGTTAAATATTATTTTTTAAAAAGCAGTTTGTATATTAATCTAAAATTTTATTCTACACGCGAAAACAGTGATTGACACAACAGAGTATATAAGTAAAGGGTCGTTTGATAAGAGTAATTTATTTTTTTTTAAAAACCAATTTTATTTGACCTAAAACGGATATTTTTATGTCATGTTAAATAATATTTGATGTTTAAAAGATAATGTCGGTCAAATGTCCACCACAGCATTGTTTGATCCGAGAGGTCCAATTTTCGTTAGTTCTCTCTTTAGATTAGCAACGTAGCGTAAAAAATTTGACTACCCTGGCAACACTAACGAAATGTCCCTTTTATTTGACAATCTGACAGATGGAAAAACAATTCAATGTTTAAGTAATGAGCGACGTCTACAAAGAAATTAATGGTTCAAAACGTAAAACTACTAGTTTAAGAGTAGTTTTGTAGCCTTCTGTTTGATGCGCGTATGCGGTTTATTTACGATTCTTAATTGAACGTAGTTATACAGAAAGCAGCCAGCCATAGAAAAGTGAGACTGAGATAATGGCACGTTTGTGAAAATAGTGAATAATCAAATCTACTTAACAGTTAGAATGTTTTTAACTTTGATAAATGATAAACAATGAACACATAAGTTACACATAAGAACACATAAGATACACAAGAATCTAATTACGTATTTACCAGTTTTAATATTTTTTAAGTACCGCAAGATTTTTCTAGTGCTCTACGTGTTTTCTGCAAATTGAGAAATGCTGTTTTTGTGATCGGCACTATTTTCAAAAGATGATTATTACAGTTTTGTTGTATGAAAGCGGCCTGGCTGTTTTTAGCAGAACTTAGAATTGACCTTACTGCACCCGATAACACCAATATCTTATTTTTTCAAAATTGTGGACTGGCTGCTTTCTGTATAACTTCGTTCAATTCTATCTGAAGGACATTGGTAAAAAAAAAAAAATATTTTATTTTATTTATTTATTTAAACGCATTTTAGGCTTTTACATGTTTTTACATACATATATTCAAATAAATACAGACATGTATTTTACAAAGAAGTAGCAAAAAATATACAAATGATTTTTAGAAAAAATATCAAAAATATCATCTTTACATATTCGTATAAAAGTGGAAAGAACAGAAGTGCATTTTTAAATATGAAGACAGAAATGCATTTTACACAAAGAAAGGAGCGAAAAATAAAAATTAATTAAATGCTAACTGAGATGGATATGTTCTCATTATCACTATGGCAGCATCATCTGCATGGCGTGTGATGTTAATGACCTTATCTCCCTTAGTAGATTCACTACTTTTTTATGCTTAAAAGCGTTAGTTTTTAAAATATTTATTCTTCTTGTGTAAGAAAAGGTTTTAGGCGTATATATTGTTGTTGTGAATTTAGTTATAAAGGTGCTAAACTTGCTTTGTTTCTTTGTTGTTCTCAATATGTGTTATTTTCTAAATGCTAATATTATTTATGTCCCGAATTGAGTTGTTGTAACTCCTGGGAATGTAATTTCAACGTATTATACTTGTAAAATACTTTGTGTTATATGATTCATAAATAAAATAATAAATTTAAAAAAATAATTAAGAAAAGAAAGAAAAATAAAAATAAAATAATAAAGTAAAATAAAAATCATTTCATATTAGTAGCAAATATATTAGGATACATAATAAAACATACATATATTGCAGTGGAGAACAGGAGTTAATTTTTTCGTATAGGTTGTATTTAAAAAATCTTAAAATTAGAAGAAGTTAGAAAAATACAAACATGGGAACACATTTTAGTGGAACGGAAGGCATGTCGGTGACTGTCAACAGGTCGGCTTCTCTTGAGGAGTTTTAAGTGGTGTCCTATTCACTGGAGCTTATACCCCAGAAGTTGCCGCTAGGCTCACTATAGAATATCCCACCTGATCCCAACACTTAAAGATCAAATAGAAGCTTTTTAAAAGCAAAAAAATCCACTTTTGTGAATTATAAACAATGTACATAATAAGCAAGGTAAATAAAAAATACAACTCAGGTTGTGGTCCCGTGGCTAGTGTCTCGGACTCACAGACCAAAGGTCCGTGGTTCGAATCCCACTCTACCCCAACTTGATTCCATTTTCTAATAGTGAGTTATTTACAACTCGTTGAAAATGGCCCTCAAAATTGTGTTATGCGCGTGTGTTATCTGTTCATTAATAATTCTATGTTGGGTTTATTTTATATTTTTTAATTTATATTTTATCTATCAATACCAGCCTCGAAGATGTCGCAAAAGTGATGAAACCGGTCACTGGATATTCCAAATTTGTGGATTAAAGTATCACTCGTCTTTTATTTCTATAAAAAGACACATTGTTTAAATTATCTCTTTTAAAAAATTCGAAATGTCACTTAACATATATTATTGGCGCAACGACGATATTAAGATCTAATACGTATTTTTTTTTTATACAGGATACAATGTAATAAAAAATAAGTTGTACCTGTGTACGTGTGTAGAGTTTATTAAATAAGATTTATTCCTATTAGATTATTGATATTAAAATATTGTGCCTCTGGTGGTATACATCTTTATGTAGTAGCAATTTGATAATTGAATTATGCAAAGTTTGAATAAAATTGATATTAGTTTGGTTTAATTAAAAAACGTATAAATCTGTACTATATTTCATTCACAACTCTTGTCATCTTCTCTTGCATTGTTGAAAAGTTTCCAGCTTGTTATTTATGGGCCACGAAAAGTTTTAAAGTATCGCGGTTCTTGTTCTTGTCAGAAACTTGGTCACCCTGTTTCAGGGTTGTTTCGAGGTTTAGTGGGTGTGTGGTCACCCTGGGGGGATCCCCACACCGCATGGGGTCCTCTTCACCCAAACCATAACGTCTGGTCATCTAAACGAAGTGACACGAGTATGGTAATGATACATTTGAAAACATTCTGAAACCACAAAAGGGTTGGCAGAAAAAATGAGTACAAAAAAGAAGGCTTTTGAGCACTTTATTTAAAGGAGAAACTATTTTGGTATTTTTTAAAAAGAGAGTTTTTTTTTTTTTTAAATAAAAAGAAATATTTGCGTTCTTATGATTTACCCAAATATTTAATTTTTAGGGCCATTTTCAACGAGTTGTAAATAACTCACTATTAGAAATTGGAATCAAGTTGGGGTAAAGTGGGATTCGAACCACAGACCTTTGGTCCGTGAGTCCGAGACACTAGCCACAGGACCACAACCCGATCAGTATGGAGTTCTATCCTCTCTGCCTACCCCTACGGAGAAACGGCATGATGATTTGATTGTTTTTTTTTTCAAAACATAATTTTAGGCTAATTTTACACCAGTCGGTCGTAATCCATATTACACGATAAAATTAAGATTAATCGACTTTAATTAGGTTTTTAATTTTTTATTTGTCATACAGCTTAACACAAAAAAGTTATAACGTACATTCAATAATCATAAAGCCAATTGTCAATATCTGTGACCAAACAGATAAAGAATACAGTTCTGTGTGTGAAATAGAACCAGAACCCTTGACGAATGTTTTCGACTCGATAGGCGCTCTCGGGTAAAAGGTAGAGATAATTTCGATTCGTTGTAAAGAGGTTGGCGCGTTCGCCTACCATTTTGAAGTCCTAGGTTCAATTCCTGGAAAAGTCTACATACTGATAAAAACAGGTGTTTTAATATTGTAATATGGAAACACGCAGCTTTAGTTTTCTAATGCTGTGCCCTATGCACCACTGAAGAGAGAAAAACCACCTGCACCCTAAAAAGAGAAGTACCTTCTTGCACATTAAAAAGTCATTCACCATAACATTATCTATGCTACCGTAAAGCCATGAAGTCGAGCATATGAGCTTCAATGTTGCCATAAAGGTTTCCCGCTCGCCATTAAATTTCGCCACTCCTGGCGGGAAATATTCTAGCGTAGCGTAGTTCTAGAATTGCAACACTGTAATTGCCGGCCATTTGTCTGTTGGGAACATTCGTAGACGAGCTTAGTAATTATTACCATTAAGCATAAATTCATGTATTTCGTTAATTATATTCAACATTTACCTTTGAAATGTAGGTATCCGACTGCGTTTAAAATAGACTGTACTACTATATACGTACAAATATTTTTATTTAATTTCGTAAACAATGTTTTGAGTAAGTCCAAATATTTGCAGACTGGCTGGATTTCCGCCCTGGGGAGTTATTTATTTCTGAATTTGTTGCAACAGAGAGCGAAAAAAAATTTGAGAAGGGAATATGTAGGTCTAGACATTTACAGGTTTTATGACCTGTCATAGCTGGTTTAAGTGGGCACATTACACTATTTGTAACATTCACCATTCTGCCTGTTTAAAAATTCACATTTCCTCAACTCTTCCATCTGTTAAGTTTTGTGAAGTAATATTATTATTATTGTAATGAATTTTCCTCGCTGTCGCAACAAATGTATTTCTAAATAACTTCCTCGGGAGGAAATATGGCCTGTCTACAAACATTTGGACCTACTCAAAACATTGTTGATAAAACTATTTTTTTAAAGTATCGAATGACATTATGCTGTTTTAGGCATAAATATTATCATGTTTTAATAAAAGTTTTTCTCATAATGTAATTAAGACACATTTTATACATATATTTCAACCGACATATTGAAACCATTGTATAAATTATATGATGTGTTTTGTTTTTATGAGAAAAGTTAAATGAAATGAATGAAACGAATGAAATGAATGAAACGAATGAAACGAATAATCGAATGAAACGAATGAAACGAATAATCGAATGAAACGAATGAAACGAATAATCGAATGAAACGAATTAAACGAATAATCGAATGAAACGAATGAAACGAATAATCGAATGAAACGAATGAAACAAATGAAACGAATGAAACGAATGAAACGGATGAAACGAATGAAACGAATTATTTTAGAGGAGGAAGTAAAATACAAAAAGTCAGAGTGATTTTTACAGCGTTTAAATCATGTAAGTTATTTTGATTTTATCCTTTTATATTTACAAATATTTTATAAATTGTAAATTAAAGAAAATTGCGGTAGTGCATAGGGCATTGGATCGGTACACTTAATGCATCGTATATCGATCTCTACTTTATGAAGATAAGGCGATAAGCCTAACGCTTCACGTGTAAGTCCAGGATGATGAAATTTTGCAGTGTAGAACCACCTTTTCAAACAATTTTTTGTGTAAATTTTTCCAAAAATCGAACCCGAGCTCTAAAGCATGGTAGGCGAACGCGTCAACTACTACACTACGAGGCGGACTTATCTCCACTCGATTTCTCTATTAGATTATTTACCTGAGAGCAGTCATCAAGTCGAAAGCACTCGTCGAGGATTTCAGAATAACAGAAAAAAAAAAGAAAAAAAAAAACAATTTTTTTTTCACAGCCGGGTGCGTTTTCACGCCCCCCATTTTTATTTCCGCACTTAAGATAATTTCTCAAATGCCTTTATACAAATTGCTTAAATTCATCCCTTAATATGACATTTACGCCTGAGCCATATAAACTTTACGCTTTAATATCGTTAAAACACTTAAATTTGATGAAGGCTCTTTAATCATGAGGACCACTCACTCATACTGCGGTGACGCTTTAAGGAAAATAATAATAAAAATGCACCCTAAACTTAATAAAGATAGTTATTTGACTCATAAACCCCCGTTTTTAAATTTGTACATTTATTTATAATTTTTTAAAAACCCATTAGGGTTATGTAAATATTTACGAGAAATTAAAATGAGGAACATTTTTTGAAAATGAGTAGGCGGTAAGGTAGAATGTCAAAAATAATAAATATTATTGATCCAACAAATACGTGAAGATGGACATATTAAAAGTCGGAATAATCGGCGCGCGTGCATGATAAGATGTATGAATGTAGAAGAAGCGAGATATGCATGCAAATATAAAGTGATGTAGCGTTTTATCTTCTCTGCCTACCCTTGCGGGGAAACGGCGTGATGGTTTGTTTTGTTTTGTTTGTACCTTCCATTGTCTATAAAGTAACATCGAATTTTACGTAAGAAATTTAGAACACACAATCGCGTTGTGGTCCGGTGGCTTGTGTCTCGGACTCACGGATCAAAGGTACGTGTTTCGATCCCCGCTCTACCCCAATTTGATTCCCATTTTCTAATAGTGAGTTATTTACAACTCGTTGAAAATGGCTCTCAAAATTAAATATTTGGGTAAATCATAAGAACGTAATATTTTATTTATTTTTTAATTAAAAAATATAATTAATTATTCATTACATTTACGGCCTGAGTAAATTACATTTAATATTATCGCCGGTACTGAGGAACTTCAGCCCTACGGGAAATTGGATACAAAAAATGTTTTCTTGCGCGGGGTAAAAATTAGAGCATTCAATTGTTCGGCAAAGTTTCTTGAAAATGTACTGAAAAAATAATAAAAAATATTTCAATAAAAACGCACTACATAGAATGACGTCACTGGTTCATATGAATCAACCTATGATCTAAAAGCTTTGGAAGATTTCCGGTTTGCTTATCCTTTCTGGACCAATGAGAAGAACTGAATGAGAATAAACGGAAATGAGCCTCTGACGTCACACGTGGAGTTATTTCAGAAATACAAAACTTTAAAAAATCGTAGCGCTGATAATAGGATATACAAAAATTGGAAAAAAAAATTTTGGCTTAGTTTAATAGTCTATTAACAAATAAAAAATATTTAAAAAACCACTAAACTTCCTCACTGAACAAAGAATCCCCGTGTATACAGCAAACGTCGTAGCCATTGTTGCTTATTATACGTAACCCATATATTAAGTTGAACAATAAAATAAACGGCAAGTGCCTTTATACCTATTTTTGGTTTTTATTGCGCCGTTTTTTTAAACAAAAAAAATCACAAAAATGTTAATGCATTTACATCAAAAATATGACCATGGGAAACTTTTACACTCTTTCATTTTACTTTGGTCGCCATTATTACTTCCCTCCATTTAGCACCTGCACCTAACTTCAAGAAAGTCGTCAGAGGCACTTCATATTTACAACTTTGTAGCCGTAAAGTTTAATGGGGCACTCGACAAATTGTCTTCTACGGCCGGAGGTAGGCACCGCCCCGCCCACTTGACACAGAGTATCAAGTCTCGATAACGTGGCAACACTGAGCACTGCCTGTCAATGAAGAGGCGGGAAACTTGACGTAAGACTGTCCGCCATATTGGCAGATGCAATTAACGAAGTAACGAGTTTATTAGCACGTAAACTTGCCACTCAAGTGTTTCAAAGCCAAAAATAGAAGGGAAGGTGTTAAATTATGTTTTCCTATTTTACTGGTATTCTGGGGTGGATCGGAATAGCTTTCGGTGATTTTAGCATAATAAATCTATCCATTTAAGTAATATAAATATTTGTTAGATGTCTTCTTTGAGTCAATGATTTATTTATACATCTTTTTTAAACAAAATTTTATTTTAATAAAACGTGAGCCTTCTCCATAAAATTATTCTTTGTAATAAGATATAATTAGTAGAAACATATTATGTTTAATAGATTTACAACCGAAGTTACGATATTAACTATATGTATTATATTATACCTGTTAATTCGCAATATCTTAGACATTTTAAAATTTAAGAATTTCATATTGTCATAGTTGGTTAATAGTAATTCCAGGTGAAATTTTTTTTAGTACAAAACAAAATTTTAGTCAAAAACATTAGCTAAGTAATATCGTATGACTTTTAATATTTTCCAACAAAACAAACATTTTCCAGGCGATCGCTTTTATTCACCCCTAAGGCCTTATTCACACCAAAGTACGGTACACTAAAACCGGGTTTAAATAGTAACGAAAATTTAATTTGATAAAAATATTATATATTTATGTGGGTGAAAAATATTATACGTGATAATCTTTATAATCCGCACTCGCAAATCAATATCATGTACAAAGTGTTTCTTTAAAAAAAGAATAATTTTTCCACCTGTTGATAAGTTATAGTAAAATACATATTATTATAATTTTTCAGGTCTTACCTAAGTGAAAGAAAACAGTTGATTCAAATGAATAATTCTTTGTAATCACTGTAACTTCTGGAGTACGTCAAGAAGCCCATCTTGCTCCATTATTATTTAATATTTTTATAAATGATATTATCAATGTTTTTTTAAATACATAATTCTGGCTTTTTGCTGATAAAAAGATATTTAAATTTATTGAATCTCCCAATGATTGTTTTCTTTTTCAACACTATATTAATTATTTTAATGAATGGTGCGACATCAATTGTCTTCAACTTAACATTGACAAATGTAAAATAATATCATTCTCACGACGAAAAAACCTATACAATTCAACTACAAATAAAAAAACACTTCCCTTTCAATGGTTTCGTCAATAAAGGATCTTGGCATTACTTTAGATAGTTAACTCTCCTATCGTGAATACATTGATAATATTGTTAACAAATCTCTCAAACTTCTCGGTTTTATCAATAGAATGACGACGGACTTCAAAAATATTAATAACTTCAAAACTTTTTATTGCTCACTAGTTCGACCCCATCTAGAATACGCTCCTCCTATTTGGTCTCCATTCTACAGGACTCATATTGACCATATCGAGTCTGTCCAACACCATTTTTGAAGAAAAGTGTCATGGTTGCTCGGATAACAAAGGGGTAATTATTTCTATTTTGAAATAGGGAAATCTGTCTTCATTGGAGAAACGTAGAACTAATATGGACACCATATGCATTTTCTAAATACTAATGTCATAAGTGATGTCCCATCCTTGTTGAAATCAATATTTTTTTTCATGATTCCAACCATGTCACCGGAAGTCAAAATCTGCTATTTATAAAATCTTCTAAGAGCAACTTTTGTTTTTATGCCCCAATGTCCAGAATGTGTAGATTAGTCAATTCATCACACGACTTGGAATTCTTTGGGATAGAACTTCCGGCTTTTCATATATCTCTTCGCGACTAAAACAGTGTGGGGTGAAGTTGGATTGGCATGGTTTAACTCGAAGTCTTACGTCTTTCGTTTTTATGAATATATTGTATACCATTATTGTATTGCCCTTGTTTGTATTGGCTACATAGTTTTATGTTCTTTTTGTTCAGTTTCTTGTATTCATGTTTCTTCACGTAACTGTTGTAATTGGCTTAGGCCGTATGTATAATAAATAAATATTACATAAATAAATACGTTTATTATAAAAAATATATTTGCCTGTGGTATTTTTATGGGTCAAAGCAAAACAATTAAATTAAATTAACCAGAACCCAAAAACATAACGAAACTTAGCATAATTGATCAATTCTCTGATGGGTACGTAACTGTTCTCGTTAAAAATCATTAATTCAAAATATTAATTAATGTTTCACAAGGTTCTAATGTCTGAACATTTAATATTCAATGGAACTCTACCTTCATGAATATTAATTTTTCGGAATATTTTATGAATAAATTTCACCAAACATCCCTCCATTTTGTAAACCTAGAAGATGAGTACCATTATGAAGGAGGCTCATTTGCATTTTATTTCATTAAGAAAATTTTCATAATTTGTATCTTTTAACGAAAAATCATGTGCAAAATTCCACAAAAAATGTTATTAACTCTTCAAAGACTGTGGTAAATAATTCCTTTGCGCGCAGTGATGTAACATCGTGTACCATAAGCCAAAGACGGAATATTCAAAAGTTTAGACATTTGAAAAAAAACAAGGACATATAGTGTTTAATAATTCCTTTTTCATCATTTATAAAAATAAAAAATAAAATAGCCCTGTTATTGTTCAAAAAAATCATAAATACGCCGCTCATTTTACATTCGTGCGTCCCCCATCACTGTCAATAACCGATTGAATCAGATTCACCCAAACACTGGCCACAAAACAGCGTCTCTGCTTTCTTTGTTATGAGTTCTGTCTTCGTGCTCTCTCTTTTACAGATTTATTGCTGTATTGGCGGACATTTATTCTTCTCGTAAAAATGATAAATATTTTTTGTATTAAAATCCAGCATAGTTGTACAAATTTTACATTCCAAATCCGAGGTAAAAATGACCATTTAAAGATTACAATAAAAGCATTCACCTTTTTCCCGAAACTGTTCATAAAGACTTGTGTCTTTCTTCAGTTTCTAAAACTAAATTAATTAAAAAACTAATTAAGCAAAAATGTAATATTTCTTTACAATCAAACCGCGAAAATAAAAAAACAAAGAATCTTTAAAAGCTTTTATTGTACCAGTGTAATCAATTTGTGATCAATCAAATACACGTGGTCAGCGCAATCACATTTTTCTAATTTCCTAGTATGACAGTGAAGGAATACAGTGTTAGTTCCAAATTGAGACCGCGGCCGCATGCTCCAGATCCCGCTTCGGAAAGGAAGAAGAACGTAGTAATACAAACAAATCAAACAACAACACAAAACCCAAATGCATGTAGGAAACATTAGAGTAATTTGCCCAATACAACATGCACTCAAGCAACAGAAAAAAAAACAATACGTACCTATACCAAATCAAAAGGAACATCAAATTATCAAGACACTACTGGCAAAATCCTAACACAGATCCTTACATGATCCCTATCTAATTCAGGCAAAATTACTTTTCGTCATAATACTGAATCCCTCGCAAAAACCCTAATTGTCCTATCACCAACAGTAGGAATAATCCTATGCAAACACCCTAATCGTCCTAACAATCTCTCAGACCTTAGAGCAGACGAAACGGGTCCTAGAGCAAGGTCGGCGCGCGGTTCTCTTGAGCTAGTCTACTTTTTAGATTTGTAATTTACCACTTCCTTTTCTATGGGTCAAGAACAACACAGACAGACAAAAGTTCAGTTCAGACAACCATATTTGAAGATTACAAAAAATACAACTTCGAAATAAATAAAAAAATAAGAGAGATATATCAAGTATTGAATCGCATGTAGACTAGTGTGACATCTCAACCAATCAAGAGTTAAGACACATTATATTTTTCATAACCTTTAGTTTAAAAAATAAAAGTAATCGAATAGCAGCTATTATGCATTTATTAATTAATTTCATTATAATTCATTCTAAAAAAAGTATTATTCGTTCTAACGAAGAATGCGGTTATGTGTGTAAATTGGAGCCGGAACCCTGGAGGAGTGTTTTCGACTCGATGGCTACTCTCAGGTAAAAACCCTGAATAACAAAATCGAGTGGAGATAAGTGTGCCTCGTTGTATAGTAGTCTGGCGATCACCTAATATTTTTGAGGTCCTGGGTTGTTTCTGGCAGACTAGACGTGAAATATTGATTTTAAAGGTTGTTGAAACTGCAATTATACATTGTTTCTGTACTGGCACCTGAAGTGTAAGACTGATCACCTTAAGTGCATGTAATCGATTATAAAAATAAGTTGCATTTAGTTTTTAATCTGCAGAGCCTTATGTACAAATTGGTTTGAAAGGAGGAATGATGATGATAATTAAGTAAAATATTTTAATAAATATAATATGGCTAATGTTTCTTCAAAATAGTTTTAAATTAGGTGTCAATTTTATTCAGGAAACAATTTTAAGAATATTGTCCCTTTTGAAAAAATTACTCACAAGTTTAGCCACCGGGATTTTTATTAGGGGTAAATGAAAATCAAATAAAAATTGAAGAACTGGTTACTTTTCCATAGTTTAGATGCTGGTAAAGTACTATTATATTATACTAGACTAGCGGACCCAACAGACGTTGTCTTGCCCGAACGTTGGCTTGCCTGCTATCATCTTAGAAAAATACTTTTCATCTAGGTACTTGTTTGTGATTAAATTCCAAAACTAAAAATTCTTGATATTCAAAAAATATTGAATTTAAGTAGGTACTTGTTTATGGTTGAATTCCTAAACATAAAATATTTTTTTTTTCAAAAATGGCATTCTTTTTGCAAACGTCAAACTCCGATCGTCTCACCAACAAAGTGGTGTACTTATGTAGGAGTACGATTTTTAAAAATGTATTGAATTTAATATTATTTTAGTGTTACCAAAAATCTAATAAAAAGAAATAAATGGGTAGAAATTATAAGGAATTAAATTAAAGAATCTGATTGAGATCCACAAAAAACAAATGCTGTTTGTAAACATTCAAAAACAAACTTTTTTTATACACAAAAAAACAACAACTTTCCATTTTTTTGCGAATGCATTCTCCTCAAATGCAACCCTGGTAGATCTTCGGATAAAACATTTATTTTCCTAACTTCTTTTTTCCATATTCGAGTGAAGATTTTTATATCTACGAACACGCACAGCGCAAAGATCTATATTTCTCTGAAAACCGCGCGTAGATCGGTTAAGCCGTTTAGGAGGAGTACGGTGACATCACACGTACAGAGGAATTATATGTATAAAGATAATAGAGCAAAATTTTGAAATTCAAATTGAAACGAACCAATATGGTGAGAATCAAAAAGTAAATTTTATGACGTTGACACCCTGATAAAAGTTAACAAAAACACGAATGTCCATTTTCTCCATCCCCTGGTCATATTTTGGAATTATCATATCTAAGGGAAGCGAATGTTTTACTGCATATGAAATGTAGATTCCCTTAAATCCATACGAGCTTTACAAAAACCCTTGAGCTTCAAAGGTACCGTATTATCAAATAAAAGCCTCATTTTTTACAGCAAAAACCGAAACTACGACGAGGTTACCGCCAAGCACACGTATATAATTCGTTTGGTATTTGCAATTTTAAAACTGTAAGCATTTTAACTGAACTGGAACTTTCGTTTTATTTATCAAAATTAATATCACGGCTTCTTTGAAACTCAATAACTGTTTTTTCCATTTATATACGTATCTTATTGAAAAAATAGTAAAGATTTACATGGTAAGATCACGTTCAAAACATATTTCTGTATTTTGTTAGAAACGTGAGCGTTTTCATACATCTGTTTTGAAAATATAAAAACAATCCTAACTTTTTAAAATGTAGTAAATATATAATTAACACAACACTTAGTTTTTAGACCACTTAAGCTTATTTCAACGCAATTCTAGTTTCGGAAGGCACAGAGCCTTTCATCTACAGGTGTTCTTATAAACTTAACATAAATATACAAAAAAACATAAGATACTGACAGGAGTGGAAAGCTAATAATACCGGAGGGGTTATATAATGGGAATATTATGATTAATGGTGAGGGATGTATACTATTATTTATCAATGATTTTTTCCGCTTTTTATTTTTTTTTTTATTTATAGACTTTAATTATAACAATTTATTAATATTTTTCTTTACAAACTATAATTAATAATAATAACAGACCTCACTGGGGTTACCCGTGCCAAGGACACTTAGCAATATACTTTTTTTTAGTATTTTTACATTTGCGAATAAACAAAGAAGACAAATTTAATAAACAGAGATAATTAACAAAATATTCAGACAGTTTTAAAAACTAGGTATATATGTAAATCTATATTATTTATATTACAAAACGCACAATGAATATAAGAAAAACCTAACATAAGCTATACACTTGTGGAGCAGTTGATTCAATATTGGTTTGGGCGAATGAGACAATCCATTTTACTTCTACCCAGCTCCACTATCCATTTTTTATAGCCTTTTTAAACATTTTCTCGTTTTTGATTGTTTTAATATATAGTGGAATTAGGTTTTAGATTTTAATTGAATAATACTCGAAATCCCTTTATCCGAAAGTGGTATTAGTGTGTATTTGTTTAAGTTGTCTTTGTGTTGAGGATCTATTAATTATATTATTTATATGTGATGTATTGTAGGGGTTATGTCTTTTATTTGAGTAAGAGTAGTTTTTGAAACTGTAGGTGAGTATTGTTTTAGCGTATAATCGTTTTGGTGTCATAAGTTGTGATTTGTGGAATATTTCTTCAGTAGATGTCTGTATCGGGAATCTGGGTATTATTTGAATTATGGATTTTTGTGCAAGTAATACACTTTTTAAAACTGTGTCACTTGCACTACCCCCAACCGATTATACCGTACTCCAAAATTGATTGGCTCAATCCAAATTAATCTTTAAAAGTTCCTGTACATTAATTACATTTCGAATTGTTTTGAATATATACGTTTGGACTTTACTTGTTATATAATAAAGAACTTCGAATTCATATGATTCAAACAAATGGTTCAATTCCTTTGTGTAATTGGCAAATTATGAGAAGGTATTGGATGGAAGGGTTCGACGATGGTATTTTATTTTAATATTTAAAATTTTTGGCAGTTTGGTCGATTGGCTACAATCTCCACATTGGATCTGGTATTTGCCACTACTATTTATGATGTCTATTTTAGATTTAGAATTATCAAAGTCTGCGCGTGCACAAATTTAAATATTTGAAAACTCCATGAAAGCAATTCACCCAAACCAATCCATATTTTTTGTTCAGGTATTGCGACTGTTTTATGGGATCTGAAGAAGTATGTTGATTCCTTTGAAGCTGGCCCTTAGAACCGAATTTAAAGTCTCCGCATGCACAAATTTAGATCTTTGAAAGCAATTCGACCAAACTATTTTTTTTTTTCACATTTGTTAGTGTTTTACAACAAATTAAAAATAAACATCGCTTGATACGGTGGATATTTTATATAACTTATTGAAATAAAACTCCTTTATGCTTGAGCATTATTTGAATAATGACATAAATAAATTAATAATAGTGTTAGTAGTAGGAACCTATTTTATCTATGTACCTAGCACCAACACACTGCTTCCCAAATCGAAAATCTCACCCCGCGCCTCTGGAGCATATGTACGAGTATATTTATTTATTTATACTTTTACATTGTTTGTATTCTTTTTTTATTCAGAATAATGTTCCCTCACTGGGGGGTGTCCTGTGCCGAGGGAAACATTTTACAAAATGTGAAACATGCCTCAGATTAGCTATTTAACAAAGTTATCATAATAATAACAATAAAAAAACGTAATTCATCCAATTAACCTAATTATCATTAACATAATAAATAATAAAAAACTAAAAAAATCTTAAAAAAACAAAACAATTCATATAGACCAATAGAATAAATTTCATAAACAGTACACACATTTTACCTATTTGGCTTGATACACTCATCGATCCGTGCGCAACCCACCTCCACTATCCATTTCCTAATAGCAATTTTACATTATGAAAACTTACTAATTGTCCTTGTGGATAATGGAAGTAGATCGTACACTTAAACCGAGTAGTAGGCCAATCTTCTTTGACCGAAGGTTGTATTTTTTTTTTTTTTTTGCAGCATCAGGGTGGAGTATCTAGTAACTTTTGTATTTGTAACGGAAGGTAGAAAATAATACTTACGTGCGTATAAAAATAAAACTTTTTCATAAAGGTGTTTTATAGATTTTACATTAAGATTTTCAAATATACCGAGGGAGCTAGCAATAACTTAAAAAATGTATATGGAATTGAAATAAGTAATTTTATGTTAATGTCCTATTTAACACGGAGAGTTAATCACTGTATTAAACAATTCAAATGCAATAAATGTGGATACGCTCTTTTGGTGGTAGCGTGTCTCTGTAAGTTTGCAAAAGCATTTTATTGGCATTTCTTTGCGGAGAGCCCATCAAATAAAAACTTTTTGTTTTCATAACGTCATACTCGTATGCTTTGGGGTAGCGATTTAATGGAAAAAAATGAAAATAAGCTACCTATGCATATCAAAATGTGATATCATTATTTTATATTATTTACATACCTTATCGTAGAATAATTTATATAAATATTCATTATGTTATTGATTGTTTCAGCATTTACTTGGTAGAATAATATTTTAAGTAAACCTATTGCAAATAAAACTATTGATAAAAACTTAGAATATGTTAATTATCCATCGCTGTTGAGATTTTAATTAACCATAATAATTAAACTTTGGATTTTACTAAAAAAAAATTGAATACGGGTACGTTTGTACCTCAGTCTGGCAACATGTCACGTCTGCGTGTTTACTTTGTGCTCACGGCTAGTCAGCGTTTCGGAGGTGATCAAAGTGTCCCCACCTCACAATCTATAGATACAGTAATTCTATTGGACGCAATTCCGCGCGCTCCCACCGTGATTGGTTGTCGGGGGGGTTACACAGGGTGATATTGAAATAATTCTCGTTATTTTAAAAAAGGTAATTAATTAAAACACCCGGTAATCATAAGCCGCTACGTTTACCAATAATAACTTTAAGATTTAAAATATTTTTAAAATAACATTATATGTGTTAATAAAACGAAAATAAATAAACTGAAAAGAAAACATTTATTTTTAAACATCTAGGCATTCATATTACGTTATGTCTCTTGAGTTACAACCACTTTGAAGTTAAATTCGGTACATGCTTTAATATGTCGTCATACTCGACCTAAATTTGATGAGTTTTTTTTAGGATTGCTGTACTAAGATTCAACATATTGTAGATACTCGAATTTTTCATAAGGAAAAAAGCGCAGAAAATGTAATTTGAATAAATGCGTTACATAAAACACTACCATAAAATTTCTGGGTAAAATCCAAAACATTAAAGCTCAAAGCGTCCACTTTGAATATATGAATATTTGGTGTTATAAAAGCAGTAAATATCATTTTTTATTTGTGCAAGGGCTGAGGTTTGGGGCCCGACACACAAAATTCAGCTGGAAGCATTTCATAATATTCACACTTGTTTAGAAAAAAGAAATGGCATAAAACACAATATTTCCGTAAATGAAGTTTTCTATGCCTTTTGTTAAACCCGTTTGAAGGGTACATAGCTAAAACGGGTTCATTGCATTTTTTAGATCGAGATATTAATGACATTTTTGTATTAATGAGTTCAATAAGATTCAGTACTCAAAACCAACAAAATACGGGTCCTCTTAAAAATTGTAGGAAATATATTGGCACAAAAAAAAGCCGAAATGCGGCCATTGTTGCCACGAGTTCACTGTTGTCAACTCAAGGAGTTTTAAAAAAAATATACAAAAAAGACTTTTTTTTCTATGAGAAAGAGAAAAGCTATTTTATCAAATACATGAACATACAACAAGCAAACAAACCATGACGCCGTTTCTCTGTAGGGGTAGGCAGAGATAATAGAACGCCATATCACTCTATCGTTGCATACAGACCTCGCTTCCTCTACATTCATACATCTTCTCATGCACGCACGCCGATTGTCCATCTTCAAGTCTTTGATGGACTTGATCGTGCCATGTCTTTCTCGGTCTTCCTCGTTTTCCGCATCCATCAACATTCGCATCGTAAATCCTTTTAGCCGTTCTTTCGCTGTCCATTCGCTCTACATGTCCAAACAAACACAGCACCCTTTCTTGATTATGTCGACATTGCATGTCTCAGCCTTACACGGTTCACGGATCTCGACATTTGTTCACCTATCATACATCGTTTTACCACACATTCGCCTTAGAGATCGCATTTCGACAGCATTTAACCTACTTTCGTCATCATTTTTCCAATTCCATACTTCGCTCCCATACATTAGAGTTGGCCTAGAACTCCATTGTGAACTGCTAGTTTAGCCTCCTGCGATAACCATTGGTTTGCCAAAGTAGATTTCAGTGCACCGTTCACTCTGTTCCCGGCACTTACCCTCCTTTCAATATCTTTCTCGGTCTTTTCATCCCTTGTAAACATACTTCTCAGATACACAAATTCTTCTACCTGATTCAGAATATCTCCGTTCACACTGATCTCACATTTAGTTATATTTTCACCCCTTTCAAAAACCATCACTTTCGATGTATCAATAATTGTAAGCAAATCGCTTTTCTTGTATACATCGTAGACTTTTGTTACCAAGAATTGCAGGTCTCATACATCGTTTTACCACACATTCGCCTGAGGAGAAATACATGAACCTAAAATCCAACAAATAAGGCTATAAAATTAATGGATACAAAGTTTATTTATTGTTTTGTAGAATAAAGAAAATAAAACGTTTACAGTTTATTTGCGCCTCAACCTTCGAAGTAGCTCAATTTCAGTAAAAAATAACACGCCACTGCGGGAATCAAGCCCGGTAGTCCAGTGCGTGAGGCAAGCGTCATGGCATGGGCCGCCTTAAGACTTAACGGAATAAAACGAAAAATATATATATTTAAAGCTCTCTCATATCTGTTGTATGTAATTTTGATAACTCCCTAGGGAATGAAATCCAGTTCATGTCTACAAACATTTGAACAAACTAAAAATATTGTTGATAAAATAAGCTGGTCCAAGAAGCATAAAAATTGTAAAATATTTACGAGCGTTGCCTAGTAGGTTAAAATAATTCAGTCAGATGAATCTTACCCGCATCAATGAAGGTCTTAGCCATTTAACTTATCAAAAATCAAAAGATGGAAGAATTGAGGAAATATGGAAGTTTAAACATAGGCCAAACAATGAATATTCCGCAGTGTTTAAAGTAGTCAATAACAGGTCATAAGCTCTGTAAATGCCGAGACTTCCATATTCCCTTCTCCAAAATGTTATTCATTGTAATACGTCTTTAAAAAAATATAATAATAAATAAACTAATATCTATTATTTTTATTATTTGTGATACTCCAAATATTACAACCCTACACATATATAAAATGCAGTATATTTTTTTTCTCGGGAAAACACCAAAATTTGAATTTGATCATCATTTCCTTTCCGCACCTAATGGTGCATAGGGCACTGCATTGGTACATCAATCGCAGCGTATCTTGTTAATTGTTGTTACATGAAGGTAAGGTGATCGGTTATACGCTTCAGGTACCAGTCTAGGGACCATGAAATATTCTAGTGTAAAAACACCCTTTTAAATAATATTTCATATCAACCATGTTGGGAATCGAACCCGAGACCTCTTGCATGGCATAGGCAAATGCGCTGGCCATTACACCACGACGGCGATATTTAATTTGAGTGATAAATACCATAATTTACCAAAGTTTTTGTTTAAAGAATTGACAATACTTAACGAGCTTTCTTTTTCAGTGCCAAACCGCGAAATTTCAGAGGAACATTCCTCATGGTAAGCTTTGAAAAAAATCTAATATTTTTTTTTTAAAGTCATTTAAAAAAAAACAATAATTTCAAAATGTAGTAAATCTTTAATTTCTCGGACAAGCAGTCACTCCACAAACCCATATCCCTCTCCTACCCAGCCGCTTCTCTTGTCCGCGTCTAGTGCGTGTTGCTTCGTTGGTCAAATACGTTTTTATCGCATTTTTTGGTCGGGGAGGGGTAGGGGTTTGCAGAAGGGATGCTAGTCCAAGAAATTAAAGATTTACTCCATTTCGAAAACATAAAAAAAAAACTCTTTTTGGAACATTTTTACTGGGATTTTTTTAAGCTTACCATGAGGAATTATCCTCTAAAGTTTCGCGATCTGGCCCTGAAAAACGTGTATAAGCATATTTGCATTTAAAGCCCTCTGGGCGTTTAATGTACCATATTTTTTTTTTTTTAATTAAACAAAAAAAAATATTTCGTAATTAATTTAGTTTGTAATATATAGATACTTCGTATCTTAAGAGTTATTTCTGTATTTTCTCAAATGTTTGACTATCACACAATTGACCATTGGGCTGTTCAGGGAAATAAAATGCTCAACACTTGCACACACACAAAATAATGCAACGAAAATATGCAATGTAATTAAATGTTAATTGCGATAAAGTAGATACACTAATAAGAATAGAGAAGATTTAGTGAAGCGTCAGTTTGTTATGCTAATTCTCTGTTTCGCCTTTGAGTAGGAATAGAGGGTAGAACGGGCTAAATAAGGGATGGAGTCTCGTTTCAGTAATTCTAAATGGTCCCAGTCAGCTTCAGTTTGCATACTGCACATTCCACTTGGAACGGTTTACTGCAGTGCATACTAAATGACAAAATCAGGAGGTAACATTTACGTGAATAAAATACTAACATTTAAATACATCCTGCCTAAAAACATTACAAAAAATGGAGGGCTGCATAAAAAATCAAATGTATTTCGGTGAGTAAAATCATCATCATCATCATTTTTAGTGAAAATAATTTACATGTTTTTTTAGTTCTTATTTTTAACATAAAAAAAAAACATTTTTTCTCTTAAACTTAGATTTTGTTATTTTGTATTTTTTTTTTCAATGTAATTATGATTAAAGATATATCTACTTGTCATTTTTTTTTTTAATAACTTTTCCGTACATTTTAATTTTTATATTCCATGTAATGTTTTTTTTTATTTTCTTTTTATTCCTTATGATGACTTTTTATTTTTTTACACAATATGTTTCATGTTCATTGAATGAAGCCATTGTGATATATTATGTACATCATAACTTTTTAAGCTTTTTTGTTTTTTCCTCTTTTATCTACTGTATTGAAGTATTTATTTCTACACAATATGTATTTTTTGTATAGTAAAAGACACTACGTGCCGTGTGTATAATTCAAAAAATCCCTTTCCGCACCTTAAGGTGCATAGGGCACTTCGTTGGTACACCAATTGCAGCGTATCTTTTTTTAAATTTTATTTTTATACTAACATAAACTGTATTTTTTTTCTCTTTTCTCTCTTACTCTTAACTGTTTTTCTATTTCTACAAAATTATTTTTATTAATGGAAAACATATTTGATAACCATATTTGCCGCAACAAATCAGTTTCTTACAACAGGATTTTGCCCATATAGGAACCAATTGCAACATTAGGCATAATAATATTTCTGGCTTGCCGACCCTTTATATACTGAGCCTACTCCCAGTACAAGCATAATTTGTGTGTTTTTGTGCCATTTTGTAACATATTAAATGTATGTTCAAATAAAAAAATATTTTCTGTTGAAGCATGAAGGTAAGATAATCAGTCTTACGCTTCAGATACCAGTGCAGGAACGATGAAATAATCTAGTGAAAAAACACCTTTTTAAATAAATATTTCATATCGACCATGTCGAGAATCGAACCCGAGTCTTCAAGGCTTCAGCTTTTTTGCTTCACAAAATTCAACAGATGGAAGAGTTGAGGAAATGCGGATGTTTAAACATGGGTAGAATGATGAATGTTACAGAGTGTATAAAGTGGCCACATTCAAACTATTTTTTCAAACAAAATAACTCCCTAAGGAGAAAATCCGGCCTATCTACGAACATTTGGACAAAGAAGAAGTGCGAAATAAACTAAAAATATTTTACAATACAATGATATTTGTTCATAAAATTATAAACTCTAATAAAAAAACAGAATTTTGGAAAAAAATTGATCGGAACCGGCATGAACACGATCACAATACTAGAGAAAAGAACAAAATTAGACTTCTATTTAGGAAAAAGGCAAAGTCACAAAATTCAATTTTATTTAAAGCAATTAAAAAGTATTACGAAATGGAAAAAAATATTTATGAAGAAAAAAACATATCAAAATTTAAAATAATGGTCAAGACAAATGTGATAAACAATTTATAAATTAAATATATTTGCAATGTTATTATTAGAACACACATAACAATATGTATGATATGTGTGCCCTACTTTAAGATTTAAATAAAAAAAATTAAAAAAATGGAAAATGGTTTTAAGACGTTGCCTAGTAATAATGGTTCATCCGGATAAATATCACCCACATGATAAAGGTTTCGGCTCTTTTACTTTACCTCACAAAAAAAGTCAACACATTGAAGAGAAATGTTTAAACATGGGCAGAACGGCGATGTTACACAGTGTGCAAAGTGGCCACTTAAACCGACCAATGACAGATCATAAGCCCTGTAAATGTCTAGACTTCCATATTTCATTCTCTAAAATATTCTTCGTCTCTGTTTTAACATGATTTATCTTTTTCCAACCATTCACAACCTAGTTTTAAATCTCTGCTTTCTGCAGTTGAAAGTTGTAAGGAAAACTCAACTTGCACAATTTTAACAGATAGTTAGTGGCAGAAAGTTTTACGTGGCTTGGGACTGCCCAGGAGATAATTATAGAGAAATTCTGTTCAAATGCATTTTCACAAAACATAAATAATTATATCCTGACTTGAAAGTTTTTGCAATTAACACAAAAAAATAAACAATTATAGATACATTGTTTACAATAATAAAAGACAAGTTATCAACAAAATGTTTATTTTGAAAATTTATTGACATAATAAATATACCCCAGAGATACAATATTAATTTTAATGATTAAATATAAATTCTGTGGACTAAACAAAGTATCTCGGGTTTTACTTGAATAGATATTTGAATTTTAAAACACATTCTCAATATGTAACAAAAAAGTTTTAAAAAAAATTGATTTATGGGAAGATTGCAAAATGTTATAGATATAAGGAGTAGTGTTCTTACATTTAAAACAATCATATGTCCACATATAAATTACTGTTCTTCTATTATTTTTTATGTAATGAAGGAAAAATTCAAAATATACAAATTCTTCAGAATACGGCGATGAGGATTATACTCAAAAGAAATATCGATTCTAATTTAAAAAGAATGCAAAAAAAATTGGCTTGCTCACAGTAAAACAGCAAACTAAATGTAATGTAGCAATTTTTATATATAAAGTAATTAAGGAGATGAATAAAATAAAAACAATAATAAAATTTAACAAATCATAAATATGAAACAAGGAGGAAAAAAAAATACCAATAAGGAGAAAAACAATCTCAAAGCTCATTGTACAAGGGATTGAAGCTGTACAATAAGTTACCTGAAGAAATAAAAGAGATAGAAAAGATCGAAATATTTCAAATTTATTTGAAAATATATGTTGTTGAGAAAGTTTGATAAAAAACATTGTAATGTTATTAAAAGTTTCTATTAGTTCTTAAGATGTTTTGAAGTTTCTAGAATTCCACTCGTCCATGCGCTTTGTAGCTGCAAGATTATTAATAATCTAGCTTAAATTGGTAAATTTTATCAAATACACAAATTTTGCAAATGGGGTCAAGAATTCGAACCGTCAATGCACTCAGTAGCTGCAAGACATATTGTAATACAACTCATGTTTTTATAAATTTGTTTTTTTTTATTACTAAAAAATATTTTTTTCCAAATAAAAAAATAATGTCAAAGGCGGCTAGATTTCTTACGCTCCGTGCGCTCTGTAGCTGCAAGACGTGCAGTAATCTAGCTCCTATATGTTATAATTATAATATATCATCAACAGTGTTTTGAGTATGTCCAAATGTTTGTTGAGAGACTGGATTTCTTCCCTGGAAAGTTATGTAAATGTAAATTTATAGCAACAGAGAGGAAAAACCGTTTTGAGAAGGGAATTCACAGGGCTTATGACCTGGCTGGTTTAAGTGACCACTTTAAACACTGTGTAACATTAAAAAAATTGCTTATGTTTTAACATCCACATTGATCATAATCCCGGTAAATGCCTTACTTCCATATTCCTTACTCAAAAATGTTTCCCTCTCTGTTGCAATAAATTTAGAATATCAATTATAATTGGAGACGAGGAACTAGAATCCCAACCGTCTATGCGCTCTGTAGCTGCAAGGCTGATATATTTATTTATTGTACAGCGCTTTTGAGGTGAACTTCACAAAAATGGCGCTATATAAATTATCTGAATATAATCTTCATATTACGACGAAGATAGAGAATACTTTAGAGAAGAGAGTGTGGAAGTCTAGGCTTTACCTGTGGCTGGGGATTTGCGACAGAAAAGAGGATTGCGGAAAGACGGGTTATAAAATATGAATGTAATTCAAATTACGAGCAACTTTTAACTTTTTTTCATTTTGATTCTCTGATAAAACGCCGCGTTGTTTTGTATATGAAATTTCTATATCAAATATTAAGCTATAAAGTAACTAACCTCCTAAATAAAATACAAATAAATGCGGGATTGAGATAACTCAGACATCGGGAAATATTTAAACTGCCTTTGTTTTCAAGTAATGCTACATACCACACACCTATGGCCCGCATGTGTCGGTAATATAATATATACTGCCGAAACAATAAAATTGACATTTTTCATGATACTCTCTCAGCTTTTGCGAATAATTTCTTAGGAATAAATCTTATTTAATAAGTAAACACATACAACTTATTTTTTATTGCATTGTATCCTGTATATTAAAAAATATGTATTACATTTTAATATATAAATATATTTTGTGTAATTCTATAATTGAAGATATATGCATGAAAAATTGTATCGACGAATGCTTTAAATTGTATGTTTTCTAGTATGTATCTTTATTGAATTGCCTAATAAAAAAATAATAAAAAAATAATAATTAGATTGGTTATTTCAAATAGACAAACAAATATTATCCCTCATACTATTGAGCGTGTTGTCAAGATGTTTATTAAAATTTATGTTGTAATTTTTATCTTTAATATTCTTCAATAATTATAATACTTTCCATTATGTTGTATTCAAAATCAACCCAGGGCTCTTGGTCTCAGAAAGTTAGGGATACGTTTTTTTTAAAAATATGTATCTTTGTAAGAATAAATAAATCTTAAATATGAATAAGTGACCAGTTTACTACAAATATCAACTCAACTCACTCTTTGATGCGCCTGAACTACTGAGCTCAATAAAATTAAATATCCCAACTAGAAACCTCGGATAAAACTTACTCTTTCATACCGGTAACCATAAAACTAACTATGGTTTTCATTCCCCTATGCCCAGAATTCTTAGGTCTGCCAACAAACATACCAGTCTTGATTTCTTTTATAACAAGCTTCTTCTTTCATACGATCACTGAAACAAATTCAATTATAAACACCTCTCTCCCGCTTCCACTCCCACCTAGTCTACTATATATCATCATGTCTTTCTACTTTCTTTTATAATAATTTTCTATGTATAAATATGTCTTTAAAAATGCCCATTGGGCGTATATATATATAAATAAATCGTCAACATCATCATTCCCTTTCCGCACCTAATAATGCATAGGGCACTGGAATTGATACACCAATCGCAGCATATCTCGATCAATTTTGTTACATGAAGGTAAAGTGATCAGTTTTACGCTTCAGGTACCAGTCCAGGGACTATGAAATATTTTAATGTGAAAACAACATTTTTTTTTTATTTCCTAACAAGTTCATTAAAAACATTTTTAATAAATAAAAGTAGGAAATAATAAACATTATTACAAATAATAAATTTCATAAAAAGTACATGTAAAATTCCAAACATATCTACTTTAACACATCTAGTAAATGTTATCACTGTAACTCTCCAAAAAAAGAGACTAACTCTTGTGCTTGGAGAGTGACTTACTTACACTGTTTTAATTGTTTTTTATAAGAGTTTACGTAATTTTAAATCTGAGTACATGGAAAAGAAAAATAAAAACATAGTATATGTAAAGAAAAAACATAAAACAATAATACATTCATGCTAATTAAAATTCAATGTTGTTTTTACACGTGTTCAAAAAATTTCTTTAGATTAACTTTAAATTTATTTATTCATATATTATTTTTATATTATATTGTATTTTATATTTTATTTTATATTTTATTTTATTTGGGAAATCAACAAGTCTTCATACATATTTTTAGTAAACAAACAGATATAGTGTATAAACTCAGAACTAATAACAGATTTCCACAGAGTATACAAAGTTGGTAAAGAAAATATATTACATATCAAATAAATACATCCAATTTATGCAAATAAAAATGACATTTTCATGTACTCAATAATCAAAGAATTTTTTATATTTATTTTAAGAACGTGTAAATTGGGCGGAATTAGGACAAGAATGCTTGAAGAGAGGATAATGAGGGGAGGGGAGATGTACATATTTATTATTATAATGTCTAAATACATATTTTAAATCAACCATGTCAGGAATCGAACCCAAGACCTCTTGCATGGTAGGCAAACGCGCTGACCATTACACCACGAGGACGACAACAAATATTAAATAAATATTCCAAAATAAATTCTACTCTAATCTAACAGTTAAATTTAACGGTGATGTATACAAACCATCATACGCGATCTCATAACTGTAACTACATTATTTAATTCCTGTTTACCTTTCTAAACTTAGATTAAGGCCTCTCCTTAACATCGATTCTCCTCAATATAACTTCTGCCGAATCATTTTAAATCAATTTCTGTACAATATTTTTTTTATTTTTTTTTATTTAAATTTCATTGATAAACCCTTACGGGTTACATACATTTAACAAAATATTTTCATTATTGTTATCAAAAACATTTTTCACTTTGTGGTATGACATTTTACACTTATGTGTTTATAAATTTGTATAAACCACTTAATTTTATTAAGTGGTTTGTACAAATTTATAAACAAATAAGTGTAATTTTTTTTCACTTTTAAAATTCACATTCTACTGTTAATAATAATATTTTTAACATCTTTTGTAAAGGTTGTCTGAGTCTTTTGTTTAATTTTGTCTGGTAGTTTATTGTATAATTTCAGTCCATGGTTTATAAGTCTCGATTGTCCTTTTCTCGTTTTAAAAGATTGTATATGATATTTTTCTGATATTCTCGTATTGTGTTCATGTTTACTACAGTTTTTTTCAAGTTTTAATTCTTCGTCTACAATTACATAAGTGGCTAATTTATGAATAAATTTTAAAGATTCTAGTTTAAAGACTTCAGTTTCATTTAATTGTTTAGTTTGTTCAAAAAGTTCTTTAGTTGCTGTTAAATAGGGAAGGTCATATACTAACTTTAATATTTTATTTTGCTGTCTTTGTAGTCTGTTTATGTCATTTTGATTTCATGTTCCCCATAGTAGTTGCATACAACATATTTTAGTTTTTACATGGGCTTCATACATTAATTTTTTTTCCTTTATTGGAACAAAGTTTTTGATTTAAAAAAATAGACTCGATAAAGTCATCACTTTGCTAATAAAATTGTTGATATGAATTGTCCAAGTCAATTGTCTGTCTATTGTTATATAAAATATATAAATAATATTCATGTTCCACTTAAAAACAATTTTATGGAACTGTTCCTCGATAATGATAAATGTTTCCGAGACTTTTCCACTTTATGTTTTGTTTATGAATTGAAATAGTATGTAGTTCGATCTGTCAGTGGGGTCGCAGTAGATCCCATCTTGCTTTAGGGTATGATTCTATAAAAGGCTGCAAACGCCCAGTTACAATCTACTGCCATCACTTTTGACTAGTCCAGCTCGTTAGAGTCCACGTCGCGAACCCTGGGCAACGGTATCACACTCATAAAGGTGTGATGCAAGAAGATGAGAGGCGAATTTCTGGAACCTCCGAACCAGAATCAACCAGATAAGGGAAGGAAACCCCGACCCATCTTTTCCTGGTCCTGGCAGTACAAGTATGTCATATGAAACGTAGAACTGAGATGGACCGTAAATGCATTTTCAAAATACTTAATGCCATAAGTGATGTTAATTGATGTTACTGAATTACTTGATAAGTTAGAATCATTGCAGAATATTTGTATTCGTTATATCTTTGATCTTCGCAAATTTGACCACATAACCGAGTATCGCCCGCAACTACACTGGCTCAGTATCAGGCATAGAAGAAACATTCACATTATTTCACTTCTTCACAATATTTTAAATAATCCCACCTGTTTATCTGAGAGAGCTCATCCAACCTCTTTCACAACACGGACTATCTCTTCGTTCTAGTAACGAGAGAACCCTTTTAATACCCTGTCATCGCTTTAACTTTCTTGCCTCCTCTTCACAGTAGTAGCAGCTCGATTGTGGAATAATCTACCCACTAATGTTAGAGACGCCCCTTCTTTATTTACATTTAAGTCAAGGTTGAAATGTCACTATCCAAATATATAAATTGTTCCTTTATCCTTCTTTTTTCCTTCCCATCCCCTCTCCTCTCTTCATAGTTTTTTTTTTTTATGTATTTTTATTTTGTTAATCTTTGTTTTTAATTTTTGTATGAAATTGTAAGATTCAATACGTCCATGTATTTATAATTTTCTCAAACTGAACGGTTTGGATAGGTAGGAAGAAATTGCCTTAAGGCAATATGTCCGCCCTTATATGTATATATATTGAATATGTATATAATGTGTCAAATAAATAAATAAATGTCCCATCTCTGTTGAAATCAATTTTTTTCATGTTCCTAACCATGTCACCAGAAGTCAAAATCTGCTACTTATTGAATCTTCTAAGAGCAACTTTTGTTTTTATGCCTCAATGTCCAGAATATGTAGATTAGTCAATTCATCACACGTCTTGAAATTCTTTGGGATAGATCTTCCGGATTTGCGTAGATCTCTTCGCGACTAAAACAGTGTGGGATGAAGTTGCATTGGGATGGTTTAGCTCGAAATCTTATGTTTTTCGTTTTTATGAATAAATTGTTTACCATTATTGTATTGCCCTTGTTTGTCTTTGCTACATAGTTTAAAGTTCTTTTAGTTCAGTTTCTTGTATTCATGTTCCATCATGTTACTGTTGTAATTGGCTTAGGCCATATATATATAATAAATAAATAAATAAATGTGCATATTTTCGACCTTTATATAGAAAAAGAAGCAGTTCAATCCATTTGTATCGGGATAACTGATTATTTCACTTCTATTCCCACATGTGCGAAAAACTGGATACGCCTTCGATACTACTACTTGATCGAGTGTACTAGAACACTTCACACTCCTAAGCGGAGGGGAAGATTTGCATACTGCATACATCTTACCGAGCACGTTTATATCTAGCAACCCCCTTTAGGGCTGTTCTCCTGATTTCCTTAACTTCTCTTCGAGGGCAATGCAATTTTACAGAAACTTCCCATTATTACACTAGCGTGATAAATGCGAATTTTATTCTGAATAATATCATAAATTTGTAGTTTTTTACTTGTTCACACAAAATGCAAGAGGCTTTCACTGGATAGATTCAGCATTATTTAAATTGTACACTATTACGAAGGTGCGCTGTTTTATAATGTATATCATCTTCAAATCTAGTCCGATAAAAATCCTGAAAAGGGTGGTGTACTGGTCGGCGCATTCGCCTTCTATTCTTGGGGTCTCAGGGTTGATTTCTGTCAGGTTCAACGTGAAATATTTATTTAAATGGTAGTTTAACACTACAATATACTAGATATGATATGTTCAAATAAAATAAAAATATTTTTTGATAGCGCTTTAGTTGTTTCAAAATGTAAAAACATTTTATTGTGTCTAAACGGGTGAATATATTATTCTGTATCAAAACCCTGGACGAGTGTTTTTGGCACGATGGATTCTCTCGAGTAAATAGTCTACCTCATAGTGTAGTGTTTGGCGCATTCGCCTGCCACGTTTGAGATCCTGGGTTTGATTCCTGGCATGGTGGACTTGAAAATTGGTTTGAAAGGTGCATTGTTTCATTTAATATCCTAGCAATTGATATTTTTTTATACAATACAATTAGGTATTTTTATTTTTTCACATTTTATAAGTAACATTTCAGTACAATAGAATAAAAAAAAACGAAACGCATACCACTAAAATAAAAATAAAACCTCTTGGTTACGCGTGAATGTTTACTGTCATAATATATATGTTTTGGTTGTCGGCTTTTCCTTGGGAAGTAGGAACCATGGTAGCCTGGCAGTACCTACCGCATTACAACATTTTATAAATTCCAAATTCAAACATTAAACTGACAGCTGTATTTTTCCTAAAAACAAATGATGTCTTCTGTGATCCGCATGATAACAAACTAACAACGAAAAATAATATTTCTACCGCTATCATATAAAGTTTCCACTCAAAGTGTCAATAGCATTATTATCATCCCTGCATCCAATATACAATCCTGATCACAAAGCGGAATAAGAAAGAACTTAACATCCGCATCATTCCCGCATTTTAATATCTGGTGGAGCGAGGGGAACACTTCATTACAGGTGAGTCGATTTCCATTGTATATTAAGTGGCAGTAAACGTCATTAGTAACGTGTGTGTTGGCTGACCTTGTTGGACCATCTTGGATCAGTTTATGCGCTCTCTAAGCTATCGAGGAATCAACTTTTGCGCCTCTCTCTCGCGTCATCACCTCTTATGTAGAACTTTAAATAAACAATAAAGTTTGACTAAAATAAATACAAAAGAACTTTGTTTTTAACCAGCTACACAAGCTTCTTTATCGAGGAACATCGTTAAAAAATCACTAAGGTAAAGTTCCTAAATATAATAAATCTGGCATATACTAATTAAATAGTTATGATTGTGATTCAATCTACATTGTAAAAACGTAAAGAAACTTTAGTATTAGATTAAAAGTAAAAGAATGATTTCACCTACATACTAGACAACGCTTAAAAAAAAAAAAACTTTTTTTCGCGTTGCCTAGTATGTAGGTGAAATAATTCGATTAAATAAATCTCACCCGCGTAAATAAAGGTTTCAGCTCTTTATCTTTACAAACATCAACAAATGAAAGAATTAAAGGAATATAGATGTTCAAATATGGGCAGAATGGAGAATGTTACACAGTACGTAAAGTCGCCACTTTAACCAGCCAATGACAGGTCGTAAGCCCTGTAGATGCCTAGACTTCTATATTACCTTCTCTAAAATGTTCTTCATCTCTGTTGTAATAAGATAATGTTAACAGCTTTCCAGTGAGTTGAATCCAGTTCTTGTCTACAAAAGTTTGGACAAAATCAAAATATTGTTGGTGATTTTTACCGTTTCTTTGTAGGAAAATGGCCTGGCTGTTTTTATCAGAACACAGAATTGACCTTACTGAACCCGATAACAACAATATTTCATTTTTTCAAAATTGTGGAATGGGTGCTTTCTGCATAACTACGTTCATATTTGGTGCCATTAACACACTGAGCAAGTAACCTAAAGGTCAACATAACAAGAAACGATATTTTTATTAAATATGCAGTTGGCCTAATAAAATCGCCATCTTAGAACAGGCTGAACCATGTTAGATGGAGACTATCCTAACCAGAGGACGCACCGTATTCATTTTCTAACTCACTTGTTTTATATAGATTTCCTGTTATTAAATATGTATTCGTATATATACAATAAATCAAATAAAATAATAATAAAATAAACAAATTAATATAATAAATAAATGCTTTTACGTTCTACATTATATTTATAATATTTTTTTAACTTTTTGTGACAGCCGACTACAAAAAAAATTCACAATTGTAAAAAGCTCAGCCAAAACTTTGTGTTTTTCCTAAAGTTAAAAAACCATTAAATTAATCGAGAAATATAAAGTACGAATCTTTATATTTTCGTAGACATTTTCAAGATATTCAGAATTTAAAATAAACCCATTTCTATCACAAACGTCTGAGAAAACTAGGGACATTAAAGTAGAAGAAGTAATATTTTAGATTGTCTACACTCTTCACCCTCTCTCCTCCCCACCTACCCCTTCCTTCATCATCATACTTCCCAGAACACGCCACGCAACACGCCATCTATTTTGAAATGTCAGAACTGCAATCATACAGAACGGTGTATACTATATACTTTTCGCATAAAAGGGTATTGCAAAAAGAAGTGCTTCTGAGAAAATCCAAAATTTCACAAATTTAAATTGTTTTTTTGTAATAATATAAAGCAGATTGAAACCTTCAAAATAACACTATTATACCTACGATTTTGTATAAAAACGTTCAAAACAACACTTTTATTCAAACATATTAAAACATTCAGAACAACACTATTCTGGAGGTTTCTTGGAAGGTGATTGGTGGAAAAACGAATTCGGGACGAACGAAAACGGATGCGGGGCGAGAAATTGCGGGGGGCGAAGCCCTAGGGCTTCTACGATATTTAACGGAGTGGACTGTATTTTAATTTAAATGAAACAAGTTAATATCCTCGATATGCGGTATGCAGTGTCAATTGGTTACATCCCCAACAAATGAGATGGATTAGAAATGGATGCCACTAACCTGGTTCGTTCTTGATGGCATTGCTGTGATCCGACTGGTCATTTGCGAGTGACACCAACACTAGGGCAGGCCTCCATCTAGAGCTCAACACTGGTGGTTGGTGGAAACAAAGTCGCAGCACACGTTCAACAAAATAAACGCGCGACGTACGACACGAGGTCTTAATGTGGCGGATAATCAAAGGATACTAAGGTGGGAAGTGAACACTGGCTGTGGGTACAAAGGATGTAGAAGTTGTGACAATACTTAACAATGCATACCCACATAATTTGCAACCACTGATAAACAAAAAAAAAATAAATTATTAATACAAAAAAAATAAATCTGGAGCCCGCCCATGTTAAAATTTAAATAAATATTAGTAAATATTTGTATGTGACCATTGCCATTTTTTTTTTACCGGTTTCGAGACGTGTTCGTCTCTTCGCCAAGACACAAATTACACTAACGTGACAATTTCACTTTACACCATCACCAAAGTAACAATATTTTATGTTTGTTGAAGGATTTACATGTTAGTTTAATTAGTGTCCCGATGAAGAAACGCATACATCTATAAACCGGAAGAGATAAAAAAGCCGGTAAATGGTATTATGCAAATGTTTACTTTAATTGTCTGACAACAAAGTTTAATAAATAAATAAAATTAAATGTTTTGACCTCAGAGTATATACTTTGACACTATTTACGGTACTCCATTTCAGTTGGTTTTTATTTATACACGTTTTTATTTTATGAATTTTGATAACGTCTTTTTCGTGAGCAAATATAAAGTTATCCTTAGTTTTGATTAATACACACAGGTAGTTTATATCTTTTTGGGATAGAGAAGTGTAAGAAATGAGAAGTGAAGAAATATCACAGGACATCATCCTCCAGCCACCCCTCACTACCCACTCGTATGTACCTATACTATGCACCCCGTATGTAAATATTCATACAACCCACAAAGAAAAATTTCCCGCCCTTCAGTGGAACATTTGGAGACTTGCGAGGATACAAATTCAAAAGGAATTCAAATTAATTTTTATTTTCATTTTTATAAGTCATTCCGTAGTAAATTGTTAAATTTACCCTTATTGTAATATATCCTTTAAATAAAATTTACGATACGTACATATTTATTTACAGATTGCTTAAATTGGTAAAAAATTTACGTATCCAAAATATATCAACAAATATAGAAAATAAATTATTATTTTTTTAATAAATACACTATCCATATAATGATAAAAAGATTGTTTTTTTTTTTCTTTAGGGAGTTACCAAGAACAAAAAGTGAGGGAGGTATCTCCAAAAACCCAAATTTTCAGGAGAGACAAATAAGATATTTTCCATACTTTAAACATCTTGGATTTTTAATGTTACTTACAGTTGAAGTAAATTTGTTTTTTTTTATATATTGATACACATCACAAAAACACACATTTTAAAAACCTTTGGAAGTACTCGTACTGCATATTTTCTTACTACCTTTACCTCTAATTTGATATGTGATTTCAATTTTCAATTTATTTATTTAATACGTTAATGTAAATTACAATAATATATTTAAGGCATACATAACACGAAAAAAAATACCGAAAGTATTTAAATGTGATAAAATAGGTAAAATAAAAAATATTTATTTATTTATTTGGGATAATTTGTATAGCTCCATTTTTGTGTTAATCACCTCAAAGGCGCTGTACGATAAGCATGCCAACACGCCTTGCAGGTGCAGAGCGCATTGGCGGTTGGGATTCGAGTTACCCATTTCCGTTAAGATTTGATTTTAATAATTTTATAAGAGCTAGATTAAAACACGTCTTGCAGCTACATAGCGCACGGACGTTTATTTACACTGCACAAAAAAGAGTAAGAAGTGTTTTTAATTTTCAAATAATCGTATTGTGGGGTTTAAATAGCTATTAGCACGCTTTTAACCTTTGTGGGTCGCAAAATCTATATATATATTTATATTATTTTTTTTTGGAAATACATTTATTAAGGACAGAGACACAGTTTACAGTAATTAGAGTAAAAGGAAGCTTTCCTCTCTAAACTTTCTTTCAGCATGAAAAATGTCGATATCCGAAGACATTCAGTTGAGTTTTGCTCTTCCTACTAGCATTGCCATTGGCAGGCTAGTTCTGCAAGCATGAAGATAAAACAGCTTAAGCTGTCTATATCTAAGGGAACATAAAAAAAAATACAAAATATAATATTAATACAAAAAAGACTCAGATTATGTGCAACAAATCCTGTCCTGACCCTGATCAGCCTCTATAATAATGGACAGAGGATTGAGAAAGTTGACAGCTTTAAATACTTGGGAGTACACATAACTGAGGATGGAAGCATGCATAAAGAGCTCGCAACCCGCCTAGGAATCGCTGGAGCAACTTTTAACATTACGCGTGTTGTCTAAAACTCTAGTCTATACTCGGTCAAAACGAAATGTCAATTATTTAACTCTTGTATAATGCCAGTTCTCCTATATGGGTGCGAATCTTGGCACCTTACCAAAGCTCAAAACACCAAATTTCTGAGTTTTGAGAGTAAGTGCTTAAGAAGAATACTATGTATAAGGTGGTTCAATTTTATAACTAAAATTGAAGTCCGAGAACGGACGCAGCAGCCTCCTTTAACGAGCGTCTTGAGGATGTGGCGGTGGACCTGGCTTAGACGCGTGCTGCGCATGCCTCAGGAGAACCTAAACACAAGTTGCCTCTTCTTTAAACCTGCGGAATCACGCCGTCCTGGAAGGCCGTCAACGACGATCTGTAGACTTTATTTGGCGGAATTAAGGGACGCTGGATTGACATGGGAAGAAGCGAGAGTGCTGGCTGGCAATAGGGTCTCCTGGAGGCAACTGGTGATATCCACATGCTCCACTTAGGAGCGGATGTGGAAAAGAAGAAGAAGAAAGAAAAACACCCCCCATTTATAATTTAAGTTTTATAATTCAACGGATTAATCGGAAAAAAATCTAAAAGCAAATATTCATTTCTTGTTTTCTCCAATATTCTCCAGTATATCTATACGGGCTTATTTATTTTATTATTTTTTAAAGTTTGAAAAAATTACCACATAATTTAAATACGCAATAATGTCAATGGAAAAAATATTTTTTCAAAAATTTGTTAAAATAAGTTAAAAATTTTGCATAGTAGAATACGCCATTGCAAAGATTTAAGCCACTATGGCTCACCATCCCCAATATTAAAGTGACATTTCACCCCCTTTTCTTATGAAAGTAATATTCAGCTTTTAGGCTTCGCGCGCACATGATCATTCAACCCCCAGGATTCTCCACGACCGCCTCCTTCTACCCCTACACTAACCACGCATGTAGATTTACCTCCTACGCCCAGATAGGGGTGCATACCACCGTTGGTGGGATTCCTTTAACTATACCAATACCGAAAAAAACTATTTCTCAATTTAAGGGCAAGAGTAGACTAAAAAAAAGTTGCCTTAAAAAGTTAAATAATATTCGCGTTTTCGTCCAAATGGGCAAATGCACAATTTTATCTTGTTTTTTCCGCGCAATCAGGTGGTCCATTTGCTTCGTGTCAGTTTAGGGACAATGAAATATATTGGTGTAGAACCCTCTTAAAAGCTTGATATTTTTTTTGTAAGATACTTTTTTAATTATATTGAAGATTTCTTTGTGTGTATATTTGTAATAATATGTGCATGTATGTGTACAACTGTTCATGTGTTTATTTATTTGTATTTTAATGAAAAATAATACCACAGCGCCACAATAGGCAAGGAGCCTTAATTACAGTGGCGAATTATAACTCACCGAGGATTGAAAAAAAACACATTTTATTTTGGTGTTCTAACCGAGAAACGAACCCAGAACCTTTGCGTGAGGCAAGCGTCCTAGCCATTAAACCAGGGAGGCCGTCATTAATGAATACATTACAAGTGTCCCGACTCAACACAGATTTCCCAGCTAGTGGAGAGGCATGGGTCATTCGTCGTTTTGTAATCATAAGCTGTGTCTTTGTATTTAATAAATTATTTATGTATTTTACCATGATAAAAAAAATATTAATATGAACAATTGACGGACTTTTTGAGAGAATCCTTTTCGTCAAATTTAGCTATTTTTATTATTGACATATTTTTTATTATTGACAGAATTAAGAAAGGGGTGCTGCGTTGGTTTGGACATGTAGAGCGAATGGACAGCGAAAGAACGACTAAAAGGATCTACGATGCAAATGTTGATGGATGCAGAAAACGAGGAAGACCGAGAAAGACATGGCACGATCAAGTCCATCAAATACTTGAAGATGGACATGTCAAAAGTAGGAATAATCGGCGTGCGTGCATAAGAAGATGTATGAATGTAGAGGAAGCGAGGTCTGTATGCCAAGATAGAGTGTTATGGCGTTCTATCCTCTCTGCCTACCCCTACGGGGAAACGGCGTGATGGTTTGTTGTTGTTGTTGTTGCTAAAAAAACTGCCTCAAATTGAGTTTAAAAATAAATATAACATAATAAATTGACCACATACAACTGAAGGGCATTTTAAAGCCTTGAGAATTTTTTTTAACACATCTAAAAAATAACAAAATTTGACAAATAGGATTTTATCAAAAATTCCTTTAATTGTAATAATCTGGATCTGTATTATTCAAGGAATTACGCACCTAGTAATGGAAAAAGCTCAATACTCACACTTTTCACTTTGATATTTCTAAATTACCATCACACTTCTACATACGAGCTCAATCACAACGCGTAAACGACGAACATTTGTCATTTTTATACAGGAATAGTATAAATTCAGATGCACACAAAAATATTACTCTGATGAAATTGTATCGTTTATTGCTAGTGCAATATTTCACCGGACAGCCAAATAAAAATCCAGTAAACCAACAAATAAAATATCAGTTTGCAATTTTCATTTATAAACTGATTTATTTATTTCACTGTTTTTGGTTTGCACAGAAAGTTCTATTTTTTAGGTCCCGACTATTCATGCCCTATTTAATACAATTTATTCTTGTAATATGTGTTAGATTTTGCTTAAACAATTCAAATCAATACTATAATAACAGAAAATAAAATATAAATTGCCGAATACGTGTAAAAAAGATCTTAAAATAAAGATATATTTATTAAAACAGTCAAAATCAAAATATTATGTTGAAAAAATAATTCACGGGAAATGAAAACGTCTACTTTTAATCCAACTGCTCACCATCTTCTTATACGCATTGCAACGGACACACATCTTTATGTCAGGGAAGGTATTGACCGTGAAATGCTTGAAAAAGAACAGTTTTATTTTAAGGTACCTTAAAATCATTGCTCGTTCCATTAATAACCAAGAAAAGGCCTACCATGAGAATTAAATCTCTTTTAGATAAATAAATACATACTTGGGTACTTGCATCTGTTGTCTGAACCTCTTATTTATCTGTGTTGTTCTTGTTCCACGGAAGGGAAGTGGTAAATTACAAATCTAAATAGTAGACTCGAGAGAACCGCGCGCGACTATGCCCTAGGACCCGTTTCGTCTGCTCTAAAGTCTAAGATGTTGTTAGGACGATTAGGGTCTTCACCCAGGATTGTTCTTACTGTTGGTATTAGGACAATTAGGGTTTTTGTAAGGGATCAGTGTTATGACGAGAGGTAATTTCGCCGGAGTTCGATGGGGATCATGTTAAGATATGTGTTAGGACTTTTCCAGTAGTGTCTTGATAATTTGATGTATTTTAATGCTTTGGAATTCGTAATGCTTTTCTTCTGTTACTATACGACTACTCACTGAACGATAAAATATTATCATCTTTGTCTAGTATACGAGATTTAAGTATTATACTTGACACTAAACTTTCTTTTACAATTCATATTGAACATGTTATCAATAAATCCTTAAAACTCCTTGGATTTAGTAACAGAAGCACAACTGACTTCAAAAATATCAAAACCCTTAAAACTTTCTTCTGTTACCTGGTTCGCCCGCACCTATAGTATTCCTCAGTTATCTGGTATCCATATTATGATATTCATATCAAGAATAGTGAATCAGTTCAACATCGATTTTTGAGAAAGATGGCTGGAAGTTGGGCTTATCCAAAGACCAATATACGTATAATGAGTTAGAAACTAGCTTAAATATATCTTCGCTTCAAGACTGTCGAAATAAATCCGACCTTTTATTCCTATTTAAAACTCTTAACTCATTTTTTGATGCGCCTGAACTACGAGCTCAATAAAATTAAATATCCCAACTAGAAACCCTAGACAAAACTTACTCTTTCATACCAAAAACCATTGAACTAACTATGGTTTTCATTCCCTTATGCCCAGAATTCTTAGTTTTGCCAATAAACATACCAGTCTTGATTTCTTTGATAACAAGTTGTCTTCTTTCAAACGATCTAAGAATCGAATTCAATTAAAACACCTCTCTCCCGCTTCCACTCCCACAAAGTCTACTTTATACCATTGTGTCTTTCTTATTTTCTTTATAATAATTTTCTATGTATAAATATGTCATTAAAAATGCCCATTGGGCGTATATATAAATAAATAAGTAGTGCATGTTGTTTTGGGCGAATTTTTCATATTTTTCCCATATAATAAAAATTATCATGGTTTATTAACAGAAAATTACGATTTGTTTATCCACTACATACATACATATTACATATGTATTTGGGCTTTGTGTCGTTGTTTGTATAACTTCGTTCTTCTTTCTTTCTTAAACTGTATCTAAATGTATGTTAATCTGGAGCGTACAGCCGCAGTCTCGATTTGGAACTAAAACTGTATTTCTCCGCTGTCATGAACTAACTAACTTATAAATAAATTAAAACACAATTTAAAACAATATTAAAAAATGTTCTAAATTTTATACACAAGGCCAGAATAGAACCGCTTAGGGACTTATCTAGATTGATATATATTACAACAGAGAGATAAACGTCTTAGGGAAGGAAATATGAATGTTTAGAGAAGTATGATCAAGAAATATGGATGTTAAAACATGGCCGAAATGGTGAATATTTCGCAGTGTGTAATAAGTGTCAATAATTACATGTTCCCTTTCACGAAATCGAATTTGTTTTCTTTCTTTGCTTTCGTAAATATGTCATTCTATAAAGGAATTTAATTCATCGATACGTTAAGAAACGCAATTAAAAATACATATTTTCTGCCCGAGGGTTATAAAAAATACAGTTCTTAGAGTCAGAAACACTCGTTCAGGGTTGGTATTATCAATAAAACATATAATACATAAATAAGATATTATACCCCTAGGAGAAAAAAAACTAATTTGGGACGGTACATAAAAAGAAAACATTTTTATAACACTACATAATATCTGTATTTAATTCAATCCAAAAAAGGAAGAAAACGTAATATTTCAAAAATAAAACACAGTAATATACACTGTTTATATAAATTATCACTTTCGAAAAGATTCAAGTAATATTTTTAAATTGCGACACTTTTAAATTTACTATTCGACTTTTCGTTTTTTAGTTCATAGGGCAGTTATTTAATTGGGAACGGCCAATATTTTCAAGGGATTTTTTACTGGTTGTGGTTGAGGTTTTATTGTACATATAGAACTTTATTCTTCATTAGCTCGTACACTGATTATTTATTATCCTTAATGAAGTTAAAAATCAATCCAATAATCAGTAAATCATAAGAGAAACATAACTTAACAAACAATGTTTTGATTTTGTTCAAATGTTTGTAGACAGGCTGGATTTCCTCCCTCGTTTAGATCTAAATTTGAATGGAGTCATTTAGATATAAATTTTTGCAACAGAGATGGAAAACATTTTTGAGAAGAGAATATGGAACGGATAAACTCACCCGCGTGATGAAGGTTTCAGCTCTTTTACTTCACAAAAGTCTACAGATGGAAAAGTTGAGGAAATGTGGATTTTTAAACATGGGCAGAATGGTGAATGTTACACAGTTTGTGAAGTGGCCACTCAAACCAGCCAATGACAGATACGCTCTGTTAATACCGAGACTTCCATATTCTCTTCTCAAAAATATTTTCCCTCTCGGATACAAAATTTTAGATAACTTAATAAATTAAAATAAATACAATAAAGTTAGTTGTACCGATGTTTTAAGTAACTATAGCCTTTGTATTATTTTTTATTTCCTCTTCTGTTTTTTAGATCATGTTTAAAACTTTCTAAAATATAATTTCTTTTACTTTTTTTTCCCATAATATTTTTTACGGCTTACCACAGGCGCAGTTTAAATAGCCATAATAAGGTTATCAGTATAAATAATTTCAAACACAACTTAATTTGACATCAATATAAAATACAATAAATGAAACTTCACAATATTATTTTATGTATCTGTGATAATTTAATTGTTCAATGGCCTCATTTGATGGTTTCTTCCCTTAACGTTTCGTTTGTGGACGGAATTGATTTTGTAAAAATAATTTTATATTGTTAATCCTCCCCTCATACAGTGCACAGGGGTGCAGTCGGGTGGAGAATATGATTTGGAGATTTTAGATTGATTCGATTTTTCAGCAATTTTCAGAATTTCTTCCGCTTCCTTTGTGGAATGGGCTTTCAGGAATGGAAGCGATTGAAGATTGGGGTCGCGAAACAGGGTTCCGCTATTTTATATGCTCGTATTTTACGGACTGTTAATATTGTGTTAGAACGTTTTACTATTTTGTTTAAATAATAATAAAATCATAATTCTCAAGCCATGTAAATAATAAATCCAAGCTGAGACTTTATATTTCCATAAAATTTTATATTACCATACATCGATATGTCTATACTTTTATATTTCCAGAATTTCATTTTTCCATACTTCCATATTCCCATTCATCCATATTTCCTTAATTCTATATTCCCATACATCCATATGTCCATACTTTTATATTTCCAGAATTTCATTTTTCCATACTTCCATATTCCTCCATATTCATTCATATTTCCATAATTCTATATTCCCATACATCCATATGTCTATACTTTTATATTTCCAGAATTTCATTTTTTCATACTTCCATATTCCCATTCATCCATATTTCCTTAATTCTATATTCCCATACATCCATATGTCCATACTTTTATATTTCCAGAATTTCCTTTTTCCATACTTCCATATTCACATTCATCCATATCTCCATAATTCTATATTCCCATTCATACATTTGTCCATACTTACGTATTTCCAAAATTTCATTATTCCATACTTCCATATTCCCATTCATCCACATCTCCATAATTCTATATTCCCATACATCCAAATGTCCATACTTTCATATTTCCAGAATTTCATTTTTCCATACTTCCATATTCCCATTCATCCATATTTCCTTAATTCTATATTCCCATACATCCATATGTCCATACTTTTATATTTCCAGAATTTCCTTTTTCCATACTTCCATATTCACATTCATCCATATCTCCATAATTCTATTTTCCCATACATACATTTGTCCATACTAACGTATTTCCAAAATTTCATTTTTCCATACTTCCATATTCCCATTCATCCACATCTCCATAATTCTATATTCCCATACATCCAAATGTCCATACTTTCATATTTCCAGAATTTCATTTTTCCATACTTCCATATTCCCATTTATCCATATCTCCATAATTCTATATTCCCATACATACATTTGTCCATACTTACGTATTTCCAAAATTGTATTTTTCCTTTACTTCCATATTCCCATTCACTCATGTTCAATGGACAAATATTCCCTTTTTAGCTTATTATGCGGAGCATTAGGATGGGGATCCGTAAAATGATTTTTTTTTAAAAATTATAATAATAAATGAAATTTTGTACTTTTAGTTATTATTAATTTTTTTATTTTTTGCAAGTGATATGATACGGAGTGGCTTAATACAGGTACGCTTTTTTTTAAAAATTTTTACATTCTATTTAGTTTTTATATAGAAAACTATAATTGGCCTAAAATTTTGGTTTATTTGTATATACTGTATTTTTTGTTGTAATGGCTGTTGTTTTCTTTAAATAAATAAATAAATAAATAAATAAATTAGCTTTTTTGTTCCGGATAATTAATTTAGACAGTGTCAGCATAGACTGTTCCACATTTTTAATATACAGGACCAACCTGCCAATGGTTATGCCTGTGTCCAAAGTAATATTGTTCAACATAGAGATAGCCCTCTATGATGAACAATATTACTTCGGACATTGACATTTTTCACGTCTCTGAGGAAGTTTTTCGTTACAAGATTCTCTTACTTTTTTAAAATATTATTATCTGGATATTATGTATACTTATGTGATATTTTTATATATACCTAATTTAAAATTTATTTTAACAGAGAGAAAAAACATTTTTGAGAGAGGATATGGAAGTTTAGGCATTTACGGGGCTTATGACCTGTCGTTGGCTGGTTTAAGTGGTCACTTTACACACTGTGTAACATTCACCATTCTACCCATGTTTGAACATCCACATTTCCTCAACTTCCATATTCCCTTCTCAAAAATGTTTTCCCTCTCTGTTGAAATAAATTTAAATATGAACAACTTCCTAGGGAGGAAATCCAGCCAGTCTGCAAGCATTTGGACATACTCAAACATTGTTTATACCTATTTTTACCTTAATATTTAAATTATTTCTATATGTATGAACTGAAATATTCCATTTTGTAATGTATATATACATAAATAAAAAAATAAAAATTTAAATAAAATTGAATGTCCATAAGTCCATACTTTCATATTTACAAAATGGTCATTTTATCAAAAAATAAACGAATTCGTTACTTAAAGCAGAATTTTATTTTAGGAGATTCAACCCCTAAAAACTATGTCCTTATTTTTGTGCTTCAATGAGCAACAATTTTGTTCGGAAGATTGGAAACCTCTTACCTTTTCATAACACCCCAAAAAGTTTGACTTACTTTTTATCATATCCATTGTGGATATTTATTGCTTTATTCACGAAACATATTCTTGTGCTTAACAAAATATGCACACGCTTGACTATTGTACTCTCAAACGTAGTTTTAAAATAAAGAAATTCTATAAATTTATGATAATCTTTAAAGATTTTATTATTTTCTTATTATCTAACAATTTACATATCATTGAACTTTAACAGAATAAAATTTTTCAGCAACATTAACATGTTTTAGAGAGAAAAATACCCATCTGATAATAAAATGAACAAGTAGAAGTCCTTTTCATTTATTAATCACATGAGAAAATATAATTAATTACCCAGCAAAATGGAATAGCGTTAACAACACTTTTTTCTTTAGTTGATAATAAAAACTTTGTAATATTGTTTTGTTTTTACTTTTGAAACTTTTATAAAAACTTAAGCACATGTACTAATCAGTTAACATTTTAAGTAAAATTTATGTAAAAATGTTTACAAAGTTTCATTTCCAAAATAAAATTATTAAAAAAGATTTTGATCCGTACCAAAAAAATACATTCTGTTTAAAAGAAAATAGTTTAAAGGTTTTTTATTAACTTTCTCAAGACGTCATTTGTGGTCTCAAATTCAATTTCGGCTAAACAGTAACCAGTTTTACTCTTAAGACATCAAACAAATTATTTGAATCAAATGAACTCACCTGTAATCAAGAAGATATTCGTCTCCTAGGTCTTCCGGAAGTTGATCCTGAGTAGGAGTGGAACAGAGCTCACTCAACATCACATCTAACTCCGTTGACAGGGAGTTGAGCAACTAGACAGAAAAAAAAGTTTATAAAATAAGCAATAAAATAATATACTCATTTGCAACAATTTACTTCATTGTTATGGAAACATAAAAATAGGCGTGAGTGTATCTTTAGATATTTAAAAGTAAACCAACACAAGAAATAATTATAATATATGTATTATTTGCATCGTTAGTAACATAATAAACTAAATAGCTACCTATGGTATAATGAGCTGGGGAGGTTGCACGACGTCTATAATGAACCCAACCAATGATGCTTCGGTGTCCCCCACCTTTCCCATCTGAGACATTGTTTCAATTATTTTTAAATATATTTGGACCCCTGTATTTAGTAGCCTTACGTGTCATGTACAAGGCTAAGGTACTCGGAAAAAAAAAAGTTTTTGTTTGTCTTGGAAATGGGATGTTCGATCACTGATTTTGGTTTATTACCTTTATGAGTCCAATCACCATTGTTGCAAAGTTCAAGAACAATGGCACGTGATAACTACTTTTTACTACAGTGTGGATATCTGTTAAGGATATTCCATCTTTCCTGCATTCTGCTTCAAGATTATGGCGTTGCAAACTGAAAAATGGGCACTGAAATAACAGATGTTCTATACTCTGGGAAGAAATATCATCGCATGGACAATAGTCATCATTCCTTAATTTAAACCTATATAGATAACTTCTCATAGCTCCGTGTCCGGTAAAAATTTGGGTCGTTTCGAAAGTACTTTGGTGATGATGACGGAAGTTTGCTGCATCAGCCAGCGTTGGGAAAAACATTTTAGTGATTTTACCTGCAGAAGAAGCGCGGTAATGATCCTCCCAACGCTGCTGCGTATTTTGTTTTATACAGCGTTTAGCAAAGCTAAGGGGAAATTCTGAGAAAAAAGGTGCCGTTCTTTTACAAGTTGCGGCTCTTGCTCGTTCATCCGCTCTCTCATTTCCTACGATACCAGCATGTCCTCTTATCCAGCATATTTGAATGGTTATCCCTCTTATTTTTAGATGCTTAATTTTACTCTGAATATATACAATGAATGGATTTACCGACCGAGTATCTGTTATAGCTTGAACGCCCGGACGACAATCTGATAATATTTTTGCAATAACCCATCTCTCTGGTGGTTTCTTTAATAACCATTCGAGAGCTTCTCGTATTGCGAGTAGTTCAGCCTGGAAAACTGAGCAGAAATTATCTAATTTAAATGTTCTGCCTGGTAATTCTTTATCACTCTCAAAAGGAACGAATGCCGCTCCCACTTTTCCGTCGAGCAGGCTACCATCCGTAAAGATTCTAATTTCGTTGGGAGCATAAGGAGGTATATCTTTGTCAAGTAAAAGAATATTTTCGGGAATTCTTTCGCACGGGTGAGGTAAATCGAAATAGTTTGCAGTTCCTTGATACTTGCGATCATCTGGAATGGAATACAGCTTACCAAATTTCTTGACATTATAAATGTCCTTCCTTTCTTGAATTTTAAGGTCTAACGGTGTAAACCCTGTTAGAGCTTGAGCAGAGATGAGTGAAATGGTTCTGTATCCTCTACAAGATCTTATGGCAAATTGTCTTTGTAAGTGTTTCAATTATTAAAGGTACTGGATATTAGACAATTATTTTAAAAAGGAGTCATTTACACATTTCTGGTCATGCGGTTACAAGAGGAGGCAGTCCCCGTGGTGTAATGGCTTACTAAGAAGACGCTTACTTCACGTAGAGAAGGTTCCGAGTTAGATTCCCGGTGAGATCACAAAAATTAAAATGTGATTTAGCTCAAGTATGGGTTTTCTGTGCAGTAATTTACCGTTATTATTAAGCCTCCTGGCCTGTTAGTACACAACGAAAATAAAAAATATGAAAAACAATCAATTTGGCAAAAATGCAAAAATATAAAAAAATCACAATTCCAAATTAAAAGACAAAATATATATATATATTAAAAGCCGAAAAAAATCTATCTGATTTGCCCAGCTGAACCTCCTTTACCAATGAACACAATTCATTTCAGGTTTACATAATGCCTTTGTTAGATTTTTGTTTACTATTTTTACTGTTAATAGGTATTTCATTGCTATGTAATTATTTTAAAAAATATATTGGCGTTCTTTTGATTCATCAAAATATTTTAATTTTGGGGGGCGTTTTCAATGAGTTGCAATCCCACTGTTAGTAAAATGGGATTCAAGTTGTTAAAAATGTGATGATTCTGAATCTGTGATGTCTGTGATTCTGATCCGTGAGTACGATATACTAGATTAGTTTCTATGACATTAAAATACGTGCTGTTTTTCTACAAACTATTGAAAGAAATAATGTGTTTAATAATTATATAAATTTACTATTAATATTATTTATTTACACACATGTAGTTTATTACTTATAAAAGCATATTGTTAAGTGTCCTCGGCACGTGTAACTTCATTAAAGTCACATTATTTTTATTATTAATCTTTGTTTATTATATGGAAAAAAATTGAATAAATAAATATTTACACAACATTATTTTTGGTACGTGTACTTTTGTACACACACAAATCTGGATTTTCTCCCAAGGGGGAGTAGGTTTATATTTTTATTTATATCCCTACAGAGATGAGGTAGAATTTTTTCAAATTCAGGATTATGGATATTCGAGCGTTTACAGGGCTTATGACCTGTCATTGGCTGGGTTAAGTGGCCACTTTAAGTAGGTACTACAACATTCCCCATTCCGCTTATTAGCGAATATCCACACAGGTAACATTTTTGATTTTTGTATATATGTTATCGAATCGAGAAACCATCCACAAGCGAGTTGGAGCGTCATCTATGTATTGATATTAAAGTTGAGTATTTTTAATTAGCAGATTACTTTATTTTATGTAGTTAAGACTCTTCCGAGTTAAATTAAGATATTCGCTAATAAGCGGAATGGGGAATGTTGTAGTACCTACTTAAAGTGGCCACTTAACCCAGCCAATGACAGGTCATAAGCCCTGTAAACGCTCGAATATCCATAATCCTGAATTTGAAAAAATTCTACCTCATCTCTGTAGGGATATAAATATAAAAAAATATATATTTGTTTACATTTGAAGATGGAATATTCCATAAGGTTTTTTGTAGAATTGTTCACATATCCTGTTGCATAATTATGTAGAATGTAAGCTTCAGTACTTTTCTAAGCTCTTCCAGGAAATAAAATCATATCTTCATGGTCGAAAGAATTTGAGTAAACATGTAGTTGTTTTTTAAAAGCTAAATTTGTATTGTATAGTATTTAATATTAAAATGTTTTTAGAAATGTACTAATAAAATGAACCTACTAATAATAATGATGAATTCACAGCATTTTTTTGTGTTTGTAATCTTTACTTTAAAAAAAGGCATGATCTATTTACAGAAACGAAGTCGGCTGGTGAATATTTGGAAGAATCGCAGTATAACCATCAACACCAAAGAGAATGGTAAAGGCCTTCGTTTTTTCAGTGATTATGAACGGTGTGGAGTATTGGACACCTAGAGAATCTGAAAAGAAAAAATCGAAGCTTTCGAAATGTGGTGTTTGCGGAAAATGCTGCGGATTACAAATGTATCTATACTCCAGGAACTAGACATTAGAGAAAGACTAACATTCATGTGCGAGAAAAGAACCCTGCAGATATTTAGACATATTTGCAGGGGGAACTCTCATAGTTTGAAGAAAACTATCCTCCTGGGAAGTGTCGAAGAAAGAGCCCGACAAGATGGAGTAGCGGCTTGGTCACTGAATTATCAGAATTATCACTGACAAATATCTCCAGAAGAGCATGATACAGTTCCAGATGTAAGGAGACTGTGCACAGATGAGCCATGCCTGGAGTCAGGCATGAGTACCATCCTCAAACATGAGGCATGGATTGAAAAAAGATAAGATGTTGGTAAAATATGTATTGATGTAAGCATTTTATTATTTTATTGCGTAAGTAAAAGAGCCGAAACCTTTGTTATGTCACAAAAGTCAACAGATGGAAGAGTGGATCCGCATAAATGTAAATGTTTAAGCATAGGCAGAAAGGTGAATGTTACACAATGTATAAATTTACTTTTATGTTACCTTTTCAAATTGTTTTCCTTCTTTGTTGCAACAAATTTAAATCTAAATAAATAACCTTTCATTTGATGTAATATAAACCTTGTATATTATAAACATGGTAAAAAATAATACATCCCCTATAAAGGAATAAAAATTAAAATGTACTGTGGAAGTGGAATCATATCCCATCTACTATCAAAGATATTTCTACAGCCACTTTGTTTAGATCACGTCTTTTAAATCCAAGCATTTTCTAGCTATTCCTTAGACTCTCCTCTTTTCCTCTCAAATAAAAAAAACCGGTTCGCTGATTGGCTAAAGAGATTAAACCTAAATACATACTTAGGCTGTGCATTATTTTTATTGTTCGTATTTTTGTATTGTAAAGCAGTACGTAGTGGGACGTATGGCGGGCGCAATGAATGTAGCAGAAGTTAACGATGCGTAGCAGAACTCGTCTGGGCAATTATTTATCAGTTCGGGACACGCGCGGAACAGAGTAAAATATATCGGTTGCAATTATCACGGGACCTACTCGGTTGGGTCGAGTGTTTTTAAGGATAATACAAATTTTAATTGAAAGGAAAGAAGCAAATAATTGATGGAATTAGTATTTTATATAAAGTTTAAAATAATGAAAATACGCATTTATCTTTTGAAAATTATAGCGGACAATTTGTCATCCGCGACTAGCAGTTACCCAGCGCACTCCGTCAATCCAATTTTTGCCACTTTTTCTCACAAATCTAAAGTTATTTCCGAAATTATGCGTGTTATATTGGCTTCCAATGTTTCAAGAGTTGTTGGTTTGTTTCATAGACTATGAACTTGACGAAGCCTCAGAAGAAATATTCCAATGGCGTCAAATCACAGCATCGCAGAGGTCAATTAACGAACCATTTTTGGAAACAATGTCTCTCAACTTTGTGACGCAGAAAGTTCATAGTTTAACGAATAGCCCATACGCTTGGCGAACTGAACACTGATTTTTATAGTTGATTTCCACAATTTTTGAGCGTTTGTCGAGAGTTAGGTGTTCCATTAATAATTGGAGTATTGTTGCAGAGCACAAACGTAAAAAAAACTTTAAAAATTAGTTCGACAAAATACAGTAATACCTTCTAGGTTCTATGACGACAAAAAACGCCCGTTATTAACTGCCAGCGAAATCAAAATACAAATGAAATTATTCATACTTTATTTCCCTTGGAAGGAATTCTGCAGCTGAATTACAATGGCCCCTACTTATCCCCACAATATATTGTAAGTAAATAATTTTAAGGCGTTTAATTGTGTCGAATTGATAAAGTTTAATAAATTTTGTTTAAGTCAGTTAAGAATTGATTTCCTATTTTTTCCCAATTCAATTAAGTGCATATAATGAATTTATTGAATTTCTTCCTTCTTCACATATATAGCTGTCAAATAACGGAGAGCGGTTTTTCTTATTTAGAACCAATAGAAATTTATTTCTGTTTATAGGCACCGCCAAAAAGACTCCTCAGATGCGGTGTGCATAATGGGTGGACAAAACATAACAGATTCTCAAAACTTATTGTAAAGGGTGTACAATTGTACAATTGTTAGTCGCCTGAAGAAATAAAACAAATATACCGCTTTAAAACATTTACATTTTTTTTTAAAGTGCTTGATAAATGTTAATATAAAATGTTATGATATTAAATTTTTGTATTAGTTCTTAAGATGTTATGAACTAATTTAATAAAATCGCTAATAAAGAATAAATAAATATATGAAATGTAATATTATTAAAAGTTTATATTAGTTCTTTAGATGTTATGAACTAACCTAATAATATAACTAATAAATTAATAAAGTAATAATATGTCTCATAAAGATACGATGGTAAATTGAAGGTAGCTAAAAAAATAAAAGAAAAAAAAAGCAAAAGTAAAATATATTATGACTGAAGAAATTACCTCAAAACAGATGCAATTTTTAGGATAATCCATCTTCTTCACAAACAGGTAAAAAAAAATACTAAATTTTTTCTTCCGACTGAATGTTTTCAATCAAATCACTTTTATAACACTTTTAGGCGTAAGTAGGTAAAATATTTTTTTTATTTAAAATAATGTTTAAAAATACCGCAACCAATAATATTAATCTTATTCGGTATAAAAAAACACATTAACATAGAACATATAAAATTACAATTTTATATATTTTTTTTTATATTTGTCGATTACTTGAAATAGTATAAGATAATGCACTAAATTTTCCAATGTTTGTACATATGTATTGTATTAAATCTTCCTAAGTATAGCCGTCCCAGGAATTGAAACCGAAACTTCAAGAATGGTAGGCGAATGTGCCCAATATTACACTACAAAACGGTCTTGTATTACACTAGATTTCCTTTTTTGGGATTTCTGCCTAAGGGTGCGCATCGAATCGAAAAAACTCCCCCGGGGTTCTGGTTCTTTTTCGCACACAGAACTGTATTTTTCTTGTAGAAATATATATTTAAAAATACAATAACCAATTAAATTAATACATCATCACTAGAGATAAAGGTTTCATGACGTGTTAAGATTTATATTATTTCCACATGCCTCTATCTTTATAAAACGTTTTTAAAAAAATTTCATAAAAATATGAAATACTTCAAAAATAGGTAGTCGATGTTTAAAAAATATTTTTTACTTTACAATTTTATAATTAAATTAAAAATGTTTCATTACAGTTTATTCTGAATAATTAATGTCGTATAAAATTATTTCCCGGAAGAATGATATGTATTTAGATTCGTCCGTAAATTCACGTATTTAGATGTCGAAACCGGAAATCATTGTAACAGCTGTTACCGGTTGATAGAGCATATTACCTTCCCACTTGGGACCTTAAGTCCCCTATGACCATTAATGGTTTTTATTTTTTTTATCTAAAAACATTATGACCCGTAAGAAATAATGAATTGAAGGCATTTTAATGCAATAAGACTAATAAGTCATTTAATTATAATGTTATAGGTACTTCACTCGTACATATAATAATGAAGGTTAAAGATGCGTGTTTTTGAGCTTTGAAAAATTGACAAGCGACTGCGTTTTAGGTTAAAGGCCAAATGTAATTGATATAATTTAAATAAAATCTCAAAATTAGTGAATATCATAGCATCAATTTTTTAATGGGATTTTTTTATGAGAAATTACATAAAGAAAAATACTTGAAATGTTATTAGAGCTTACCAGGTTTTTAGAAAGAAAATTTCCTTCACAATAATGTTTTCCTTCTCTGATGCAATATATTTAAATATAAACAACTCCCTAGGGAGGAAATCTAGCCAGTCTGCAAGCGTTTGGATATACTCAAACATTGTTGAATTAACTACCTGGTAAAAGAAGAAGTATAAAAATTGGAAAATTGTTTTCAGGCGTTGACTAGTAGGTGATTTGGTTCAGCTGGATGAATCTCACCCACATAATAAAGGTTTCAGCTCCTTTACTTCACAAAAGTCAACAGATGGAAGAGTTGAAGAAATGTGGATGTTTAAACATGGGCAGAATGGTGAATGTTACACAGTGTGTAAAGTGGCCACCTAAACCAGCCTATGACAGGTCATAAGCCCTGTAAATGTCTAGACCTCCATATTCCCTTCTCAATAATGTTTTCCCTCTTTGTTGCAATAGAAAAAATGTATTAATTATCTCACCCTAACACAAAGTTTTTCTTTAAAATATATGTATGTGAGTTTATTTTTTTAAATAATTTTCTCGTGATATTTTTTTTTATTCATACCTGTTTTTGTACATCAATTTTATTACTATTAGTATTGATTTTAATTGTTTTAGTATCATTCGAAAAAAAAACACATGTAACAAAAGAGGTTCTGCCTCAACACAAAAAACTCCCATTTGGGACCTGAAATAATAAACCTCTGTACGTTGCAAAAACAGATAAATAAAAATTTCTTATTCGAGGTTAAATTAAAACTTATAATTTTCTACTTATTTTCGTTACCGTAAGCTAAAAACGTATAATTCGATTATTTTTGCATAAGTATAATAAAATTAAGCAGTTGCGCTTAATAAATCATTTTAAGTTCTTATAGATATAAATAAAGTCTTTAAGCTAAGATTATTAACTGTGAAAACTTTTTTTATTTTTTGATTTTATTAACGTATCATAATAATATGTAACATTTATTGAGACACAAATCCTAACTCCATGAAACCAGAGTCCTGTGTTGAATTACGAATGTATTAATAAAATTTTAACAACATACATATCACCGCATATATTATACAGAACCAAAACATCATTGGAAATGCGTGTTTAGCTTATTTGTCTATCTGCAATTAACTTTTTCTTCCAAATACAAAATAGTAATTGAAATTACCACAAATTTAAAAATACTAGAATGCTACGTGAACGTGTTACTTTTAAATTGCAGAAAATTGATTAATTGTAACAAACAAAAAACTATTTAATGGATTACAGTAAAAAATCTCTTTTAACGAAGTTGACATGATTAAATAATTGTTTAAATGTTGTTTATTAATTATTTTTTTAACAATATGACGGATCACTTCAATATTAACAAACACACCGTTACAACATTTTGGCGGGAAACAAACTTTGTATTTTACAATTTTCTGAGATTGTTATATTTAAAAAAATGAAAATAATGGGTTATTATTAAAGTTTATACGCTTCTTTAAAAAGCTATTCCATTAAAGTTCAAAGCACTCGCAAATTTCCAAGTTCACTTTTACTGAACATAACATTTACTAACTAGAATATTCCTCAAACGGCAGTACAAAAATGGGGTTTGAACTTTAGAACATTTTAAAGGGCCCGTATTGAGAATTCCTGCTATAATTTTGACCTATATGCTTATAAATAATTAATTATATGCACTTTATTTAAAAAACTAACTTCATCGTCATTACATGTATGTATAAATGTTATATTTAATATATTTTAGTATATGGAAATGTAATATAATATTATTTATTTATTTATGTAACACTTTACTATACAATTTATATACATATAAGGGCAGGAATTATGTCTTAGGGCAATTTGTTCCTACTTACTCGAACCGTTTAGTTTGAGAATATTATATGTACATGGACATACTCCAGTTAATTATACAGAATCTTATAATTTTATACAAAATTTAAAACAAGAATCAACTAAAAATCTACACTATACCTTGTAGAGAAAGGGACAACATCAACATTTAGATTGTGACATTTCAATCTATGTATATGTGTGTGTGAATATATATATGTATGTATGTACATGTATATGTACGTTTATGAATACATACATATATGCATTACAAGTGCCTAGACTCAATACGGAGTCAGGGCAATTTCTCTGTATTGAATCATCATCAGTGGCGCTGCAGACCGCTTGGGCTCTGACCTTCTCCAGAATATGTCTCCATTCCTCCTTGCACTTTGCGGCTCTCTCAGACCAATTGTTCTAATGTCACTTACCACAATATCCAGCTATCTTAATTTTGGTCTGCCTCTTCTTTATCTGCCTTCCGGAGCGGTATAAATAATATTTGTAAGATTATCATTTATTCTGCACACATGGCCCAACCATTTTAATCTTCTTATTTTTATGAATTGTGCAATGTTGGGTTCGCCATACTGTGCCTCAAATTCACGATTCAATCGTCTCCTCCAAAGACCGCTTTGGTTGACAGCTCAAAATATCTTCCTTAATATTTTTTATTCAAATACTATGTTTTTATCTCTGTTGATCATAGCCCAGCATTCGGCACCATGTGCAATGATCGGTCTGAGGAGTTTTGTAAACAATTGTTATAGTTTTTCAAAAAGCAATTTAGATCCCAGATGGTTGCTTCTTCTCTGTCGTTCCTCAGTTCTGAGGGTCGTGATCGTTATTACTCTCCCCACTCATTCTATTGACAATGCGTCTCCCCCCTTCGCGGCTCTGCACCCTCA
>NW_028280197.1:0-36379 GCF_059751315.1 Micrasema longulum | reverse complement strand
AAACCGGTCTCTGGACATCGTTTTAGCAAAATAAGGAGTTTCGGTTGTTGGTTCAGTAGACCAGTACTCGTCCCTTATATCCTTTCGAACTTGTCCCATCAAAATAATCAGCCCCAAAAACTTTTTCATTTCTTTCAAAGTAATATTTTTCCACTTTCCCGATTTTTTATATAATTTGTAATTATGTGAGTTTTGGTGGTAATATCTATTTGATTCGTTTATAAAATATTCAAACAAATCATCACCGATAAATAACTCTATCGCATCACTTACAGTTTGAGGACAATGGACATTTGAATTCAAACCGCGGCGGCCTAAAAACGATTCCAGAACTGGAGGATTATCAAACGATGACCACTCGTCCACATCCTCATCTGAGCTCGTCTTCGAATCAGAATCACTTTCAATAGTGCGACGGTGAAACGTTCTAGGTCTTGGTATTTGTTCATCATCACTCGGTTCTTTGTCTGACAACTCTTCAATGTCATCATTCCATGAACAATTAGATAAATTGTCGGCATACACTTCATCGTCACTATCATTGGCTTGTAAAGACATTTTTGTAGGGGTAACGTCCTATACAATGCTAATATATTCAAATAAGAAAATACCAAACAGTAAACAAAACAGTGCGAGCGGTATGAAAAATAGTCCAATACGTGAAATGACTCAAACTAAACTGGAGATTGAGATCGCATAAAACTCTAGATTTCTGGCGACGCCTTTACAAGTGGCACACTAGCCAATCCGGACAAGGCATCTCAAATAACGTTGACAGACTGTCGCCTAGCACCCCAGGTAGCAAATCACCCTTCAAGGCGTTTTATTTCACGCTGATAACAAACCCGTTTAATGCCGTTTCCCGCCAACAACCGACAGTCGACAAAAACGGCATTTGCCGTGTCCCGCGGTTGACCGACAGTCCGCGAAAAACGGCAAATGCCGTGTCCCGACGACAATGTGTTAATAGGCAACCTTTACATGCACCGATTAGGTTATGAAAATATTTTGTGTTGTGGGAGAAATAGTTGAAAAAAGAAGGAGGGGAGGGCGTAAGTTTAATAGGTATAGGGTGACCATTACAATGGAAAATCGCGTAAATGTTAATTTAATTTATGTCCTGACGAAGATACGGATACGTCTCGAAACCGTTAGACATAGAAAGTCGGTAAGTGGTTATACACAAATATTTAATAATAGTTTACCACAAAATTAATGCTTTAAATATTAATACAGCTCATTTTATTTTAATATTATTTTTGACTCAAAATGCATTTTACAAATATACTTATAATCTCATTACCATCACCATACTTCTATATATATTAGATGGTGCGTAGAGCACTGCATTCGTACACTAAATGCAGCGTATGTCAAAGATCTTTTACATGAAGGTAAGGTGATCAGCTTTATGGTTCAAGTGCCAGTCCGGAAACATGAAATATTGTCGTGTAGAATCACCAGAAATCTAACCCTGGATCTCAAGCATGGTAGGCAAACGCTCCAATCACTACATTACGAGACCGACTTATCTCCACTCGAAATTTGAATTCAGGATTTTGAATATGAGAGTAGCCATAGAGTCAAAAGCACTCGTCCAGGATTCAAGTTCTATTATAGACAACTGTATGCTTAATCTGCCGGGACATAGAGTAAAATATTATTTAACGCATATTTATTTACTAATACAAGATTTGATATTATGTTTGTAACAACAGATTTCTCTAGATTACATTTTGTCTGCCTAAGAGCCAGTTGCATAAAAATAGTTAAGTTAAAGTTTTGAGTATCTCAAAATTATTAAACAATAATTACCTTTTTATTTATATCCCTACAGAGATGAGGTAGAATTTTTTCAAATTCAGGATTATGGATATTCGAGCGTTTACAGGGCTTATGACCTGTCATTGGCTGGGTTAAGTGGCCACTTTAAGTAGGTACTACAACATTCCCCATTCCGCTTATTAGCGAATATCCACACAGGTAACATTTTTGATTTTTGTATATATGTTACTAAACGAGAAATAAAAATATATACCTACTCCCCCTTGGGAGAAATCCAGATTTGTGTATGTACAAATACACGTACCAAAATAATGTTGTGTAATTATTACCTTTTCATCAAAGTGGATAAAATAGGTTGCATAAAAAAGTAACATAATAGAAATAAAAAAAATAGTGATTTTTAAATTCACCAATCTGAAATAGCCAGCAGTCGGCTTCATCGCTTTGGCGACATCTTTGAGTCTCGAAAAATTAAACCGGTCACTGACTATTCTAGATTTGTGGATTGAAGTATCACTCATCTTTTATTTCTATAATAAATTACAATAAAATTGCGCCAAAAATTTTCCATAAAACAACATTTTGCTCTTTTGAAATGGGATATTTAAAAAAAAAATTGTGATGAAATTGGGGACCGTGTTCATAAAGCAAATTATCTACAAAAAGTAAACATTTTAGGAGACGGTTTATTATGGCTACAAAATAACTAAGGGAATTTTAACAAAATCAAAGAAGCCGTTTTATTGAAATTCTACGTCCCAACTCATTTACTGGAAACCAATATTATAGAAGAAGTGGAACTATCAATAAAACCAGATAAGATTCATTAGTTAATTATACCTTGACAAAGAAGCTTGTGCTGCTTTGAAATCGGTCGCAAGAAAAAATAAAAAGTGTTTAAAACAAAGTTATAGAAGAAAACACCATATAAAGAAATAAACTTACCAATCTTTCTGACGTCACAAAATAGCAAATGATGGGAAGTAAATATTACCTGTAAATAAATAAAAAAAAACATTTAGGTATCTCATAAAACACGGAAAAACATTTAACAATACTGATTTACCTACTGCTTTTTTGTGGAGCCCCATAGAGCTGCCTAATATATCATACAGGTATGTATTATACGAAGAATATTAATAATAATTGTACCTAATGTTTTATTTTTCCGTTTACGCATTGCAAAAGAGAAAAAATAATTAAAATGCAATTATTTCGAGGAACGAACGTCCCAGACTCATTAAAAAATAATTAAGTGGCGCCCGTTTGAAATCTTTAAGACACTTGTCTCGGGCGACTGATCAACTGTATCAGGGTTCAATTCCTGGTAAGATCATAAAAAAATCAATATGATTTTCACAAATCTGAATGTCCTGTGCTGGAATTCACCAGTGCAATAGGGAAATATCACATACTAAGAATACCGATAAAATTTAATTAAATGGATTTAGAATAATTTTATTTTCGAAACCAATGGGGATATTGTGGAAAAATGTTTTCATACAAAAATGTAAAAAAGAAATTTAATAAAAATACGTTACTAGAAAAACGCGAGATGTTTGGCCTTCGTGAGAATGTTCTTAAGAAATTTTAATGGTCGGGAATAAATAAACAAGAATCGCGACGTATTAGGGGCGTGGCCAATGGAATGACCGTTTTTACGAATTCAAAAAAAAAAATATGCCACTATAATTAGCAATTTTTTTTATTGCTGCACAGTATTTCATAGACCTTTATTACTTTAAAAAAGAACTACTTTAATTTATACATAGGTATATCGTCGGTACACTAATAACACCCTCTAAATGACAAAATTGGGGAAAACTAGCTAAAAATATAATCGTGTCATGTGTCAGCTTTATCAACTGATAAAATCCTCCAAGTCCTCCAAGGTTTAGTTTTAAAGTCAGCATGTATAAAAGACGAAAAAATAATGTTTTCTGGTGAAAACCATTGTTTCCATTTATCAGATATATATATTTTTTTTAAATATTGAAACAATTTGAAGGTTAAAGAAATGGTTTCACGAGTACGTATCCAAAATATGTGTAAGGACGACCGGACGAAACTAAGAAATAAATAAAGAGTTTCATATCACCCGTCGTGAGAGGAGTACTCTCCCTAAACTGTAGTAGTGTTCTTGTAAAATAATAACATTGTGTAACACTAATAACAAGGCTTTATTTTCATAAAACAATAAGTAACGAGAAAATGTTCAAAAAGGCTATAAAAATGGATAGTGGAGCTAGGTAGAAGTAAAATGGATTGTCTCATTCGCCCAAACCAATATTGAATCAACTGCTCCACAAGTGTTAGGTGTAGGTAGTTAGCTTATGTTAGGTTTTTGTTCTTTCATTTTGCGTTTTTTAATGTATATAATATAGGTGTACATAAATTTATTATAAACATAAATACGTAGTGTTAAAAACTGTCTGAATATTTTGTTAATTATCTCTGTTTATTAAGTTAGTCTCCTTTGTTTATTCCTCAAATGTAAAAATATTTTTTTTAATAATATTGTTAAGTGTCCTCGGCACGGGTAGTGAGGTCACATTATTTTTATTATTAATTATAGTTTGTAAGAGAAAAAAATATGAATAAATAAATAGTAATTTATAATGAAGTGTTACGAAGTAAATGCCGATTCAATTAATAAGTGCATATTTCATTTTGATTGATACTACACGTCACCACTGGAGTAACCTGCCCAAAAACAACAACAAAAACACGAACCAAAGCGAATTTTGGCAATCACCGATTTAGCATGTCCTTATTTAGCATAATTTAAAATTCATAATCGTTATGGTCTTTGATATTCGTAAACGATGTCTTAATTTCATCTCAAAGTCAAGCAGAACGTGGGTGGCTTTGGCTTCCATTGTAAGGTCTCGTTATCCCGAAGGATATGGAGAGAGGACGATTTGCAGACAGCAACAGGCCGACAGGACAAAACAGGAGAGTTTGTATGGACGAAATGGCACCTAATCGCTAGCAAAAAACTCAACAAGAAAATCCATATTAAACATTACATTTTTTAAATATTGACAGTCTTTTAGATACCGATAATGTTTAACTGAGTTATTCTTCCTTGTGTTAATTATTCTCGATATCTTGAGTTATGAGTTAAAATAATATATGGTAAATTATAAATTGGTCCAACTTCTAACGATTTACTAATTCTTTGTCACTTTTTTTATGCTACCAAATAATTCAAATGATGTTTATATATTAAAAAAAACAACAAACATATAATAAGTAAGTAGAGGGACAAACATATCATATTTATTTATAGAAGACGTATTTGCAATTTAGCTTTGAACAATTATATAAGAAAACAGAATAAAAATTATGATATCCATACTAATATTATAAATGCGAAAGTGTGTTTATTTGTATTTTTGCATAGGGATAGCCGAAGAGATGGGAAGTCAAACGGATACTTATTTTTACCCCGAATTAAAAAAAATTCAGTGAAAAAATCAACAATGAGCAACATTATTTGAAAATGAGTAGGTGGTAAGGCGGAATGTCAAAAATAATGTCATAAAATCAATTCGAAAATAATTATTTAAATTTTAAAAATCAACTTTATCTGTAGTATTGTATACTAATTAGATACATGTTCAAAAATAGAATAAGTCAATTGTCTATTGTCACATTATTATTAATATACGACTGATCTACAAAACACCTTTAATTATTATAAAGTCAAGCTTCTTGTTAACAATTAAACATTAGTTAGTTTGATTTTCTTTTCGTTTTGATTTTTCAGAAGTTATTCGCACTTTATTTTCCGAATAAATGACTTGCAAACAAAAATCAAATATTACAAAAATATCATCACGAGCTCGAGATCAAATATTGCCTGAAATCACGAGTCATCTAAAGATGCCGAACTCGGAAGACGGGAGCAAGCACAGCGTCAAGCTGCTTTTTAGAGCCGCTGAATCACTTGCTCTAACTCAGCGAAAGCACGACGAACGGGCCGCACGCCAGACTCATCTCAGGAGTTTGGAGACTCCATCTGATGCTCAATGCCGTCAAGATGAACAGAACGCCAAACTGTTTTGAAGGCCTCTGAGACGCCTTCTTCAACGATTATGCATCTTAAAATATAAGCAGAGCGACAGTCCGCATTAAAAGCAACTGAAACACTCGATCAATCACAGGAGCGAATAATTAAAAATGCGATGATCCAAGCGGAGCGCAGACGAGCTTTTAAACAAAACGCTGGGTCCGTATTAAACGATTCGGCGTTTCATTATAATCTTTTGATTTATTATAAAAACCATATGCTTACTGCTATCGGGCTCATGTACAAGTCGTGTCAGTTATGTAACGCTTCGAAATGGAAAGACGAGACAGCTGGAAAATGCTGTTCTAATGGGAAAATTTACCTACCTTTACTTGATGCTACGTCCCCATAGACTCAGGGATCGTCCTTTTTTGCATAGAGATAGTTAGAGGACCGACAATGGATACAGGCTACTTTTTATATGGAAAACATAAATAATTTCATCTAGAAAATTTTATGCGAGCGAAGCCGCGCGGGTAAAAGCTAGTAAATAATATATCTATAACATAACACGAACCAACTTGTTTATAAAATAATTCAACTAGGAAAATCATTAAATTTAATATGCAACGCCATTTTATATTAAAAAAAAAAAAACAACGAAATGGAAAAATAATATGTTTATAAGGTAAAAATATAACATAATTTTAATAAGTTCAAGCAAGATTTTTCGGAAAGGAATTGCTCGCAAATTATGTTCGTACAAACTCGTTCGAATTCTTACCTGACATGCGTGTCAAAACGAGACCAAAAACTAACAAGTAATAAAAAATTAATGCACTGAACTGAATAAAAACCATGCACTTACTAAAAATGCTCCATTCAGTTAATATTTATCAAATTCGCAGAATGAGATGAGAGCGGCTGTTTTGATGCGGGGAAGCCGTTCGGAATTCCAAAGCACGTGGTTTGTATAATTGTATATTTTAATGTATGCGATGCGATACCCACCAGAAGATATTATTATGTAGCGATTTTTATCTTTTGTTTTTGATGGGCGCTTATTATGCGCGACTTCATTGTCTAAGCAAATATTTATTTTTGAAAGGGATGCATACAATTTGGCAGAGGACATTAACTGTGTGGGATGTGTATAATAAGCGTTAATAATACCGATATTCATTTAAAAACTTAATCTGGAGCAGCCAAAAAACCATTAAAAAATATTGTTTAATAAATTGTGAGAATTGAATTGTGCAGTGGAACATTTAATTGATATTTGATTTACACGATAATTTAGGAGATTATCAAAAATTTAAACGCCTACGCGAGGCTTTTATATTGAAAAAAAAAGTCTAGTAAAAAATAAAAATCTTAATCTAAATTATTCATATTTTGGTTCGCTCTTCACATTTAACTGTCGTAAAAACAAAAAAGATGTATTTTTAAACATAAAACGGGATTATTAAGACATTTCGATATTAAAATCTGATTAATTCAAGATATTTTTTTATATTTGATCATTAAACCATGTAATGTGATGCTAATCAAAGCGGTCTACTATAAGCGTTTTGAATTTAATAATGTAGTGCATAGTTATTATACTGTAAGATCACAGGAAAAAGCCGATACGATATATGTACCTATGCATGTAATATATATTATTTGGAAACAACATCTAATGTTTTATTTGAAATTTCTATCTACAAGGATATATTGAATTACAATTTTTTTATTTTAGAACTTTTGGAACCGGCAACTTCTGGTAGGAAATACTTACAAAGTAATTTTCAGTACTTAAAAACTTACTAAACTAGTAAAAACGGTTGGATTTTCTTTCAGCTTAGGAACATTTTGAAACTTTCGTCATAAGATTCATACATATTTAATGAGAAAAACGATACAGTTTACTATTGAATTAATTTAAATAGTGAAATGAAAAAAGAATTGAGATTTTTTTTTTTTTTTGATTTGTTTATTTTTCCATACACGTATTATTTATAAAGAGATATAATTACAAAAATACATCTTAAAATTAATAGGAAAAAATGCCCACAAAGACTTCAGCGTCTGAGCGTACGACATTTCTTTTTTAATTATTAAAAGTTATATTATACGGTATAAGCATATATACAGTTAATAGCATGTATATGGTATGACATGAACATGAAAAAATAAAAGAAAAAGAAAAGAAAAACTAAATTAACATATGCTGATATTACGAAAACATGATTTATTTGCAGAATGCATTTATTTTTAATTTTAATTATTTTTTGTAATAATGTGTCTATCTGTTCCTTTCATGCTGATCCAAGACCTTAAACCTACTTTAAAATGTACCAGTGATTTGATGTTTTGTAGATCTTTGGTTATAAAATTTAAGGATCTTGGACCAACATGTGAGGAGTGCCTCTGTGCGAACTAAGTTCTGCATCCTGGAACTGACAGTACACTATCGGATATATTACTAATACGATTTAAATTATCACTAAACAATTCTCTATTCAAGTAAACATATTTTATGCACATAGATTAAGCTTTGATTTTTTAAACATTAAAATAAATACTGTGATTTCAAAATTAAGGACAAATCAATTTTAAAAGTTACCTACATCTAGGTTTAGTAAGAATAATGCATTTTTTTTTTACTGAGCACAGACAGCTTGAAAGAAGTAGAAAACAAAAAGTTTATAATTGATGAAAACGTAAAAAATATACGAAAAATGATGTGTTTTTTATAACCTCCTTCCATATCCCCTCTTTCCCATCTGCTGACAAGCCTCTATATACTCGTAGAGGCTTAGCGGGTTATTCCTTTAAGAAAAAAAAGAAGTTGAATACACAATAAAACAATTAAAGTAAGCAAGAGCTATACCTAAAAAACACATACTGCGCGTTTGTGTTTGGAATCCGATCCACAGCTTAGTTCCAATTGTATAAATCATAGATCTGTTATGATTTTTTTCCCCAAGTGAATGTTCGATGGAACCTTTGTCAAAATGTCGTCACGTCTACAGCGATCCAAAGGCAAAAGTATTGACACAGTATTATTCATATGTATGATTAAGTATTTATCGAATCGTGAACCGACAAACGGTTACAAAATGTTCTTCATACCTTAGCTGCGAATCTTTATGTTTGTTTGTGAATCGATAATCGTCTCGAAGGTTCCCTTTTTATCGATATCTAAGAGAACATGCACGCAGGAGAATGTAAAATGTAAGAATACATCACCAAAGCGTTTTTCTTTCTCTAGGTTATTTGCAAGTGGCATTTGTAAACCTAATAAACAAAATGATTACAATTAAACAATACACGCGATCTCTTGTTGAATATTATGTCGCACGAGTCTACATGGTATACAAGACTTGATATATAACTCTTTTTTTTTTTTTTTTAATAAAAAAGTTTTATTTTTTGAAACTGAATTGTCGAAAATAGATTATTAAAAAGTATATCCCGGTACATGTTTTTTTCTAAATATTTTTATTTTAAAATATCTCGTCACTTCATGTTAAATAAAAACGACGTTACATCACTGTTTGCAGAAGGGTTTTTTAACACAGTCTTTTAAGAGTTAAACCATTCGGCCGATTTGTCAACAAAGTGTAATAAACTATACCTTTTTAGTTACTTTACGCAGTACTCATTAATAATACACAAATCAAAATGAAACATATTTTGTGTTCAAGAAAATAATTGACTAACAAAAACGTAAAGTTTTAAGAATCACAGTATACTTTTACGAAAATTGGAAGTATTTTTTCTGATTTGCTGGAGTATGTGTGTTTCCGTGTTACTGGTCGACATACCCGCCACAGATCTCCTTTTTGTTCTGCGAGTTCTAGGACCAACTATCACATGCACTCGTCTATCCCTAGGCTCCATAGATGGCAATCAGTATGAGGACAAGGCTGATATATTTGGTTCTGGACTTGATAGTTTTAAAACGAGTCTGATTTTTTTTTCTCTCGCAATATTATTCTTAAACTTTTCTTTATATTTAAAAATGTTTTTGTTTTTTTTGTTTTTTCGTTAATATTTTTGGTTGCTTATGTGCTACTTGTTACTATTGTTATAGAAATGCAATTTTATAATTTTTTGATATGTATTTATACACGTATTTTTTTTTCATATTTATGATCAATATATGTTAAGGCAATTTATGCCGTTTATGTATAAAATAAAATAAAATAAAAACAAAAGGAATAACCCGCTAAGCCTCTATTTTAGTATTGTTAAAGGGTAGAAAATAAAGGATATGGAAGGAGTTGATGAATAATACAACACAACACCTAGACAAATTGAGAAAAAATCGAGGTTAGATTTTTTCTTGCAACTGGCGGGAATCGAACCCACGACGCCAGTTTCACAGTTGGCCGTCTAACCGGCTGCGCTACGGCACCAGTCTTCTTCAGTAACCCATAATTAAATACGTTTATCTATTTTTTAAATATAAATATTTAATTTTATATACAGTAAAATTTTTTTTACTTCAACATAAAATTTACTGTATGTAAAATTAAATAATAAAAAAAATTAAACAATTGAAGATAACTCTGTTAACTTTCTTTTGTAATCGGCCCCCTGATATTCGTCGCGCTTCGGTATTGATAAGCAACTCGCGCAATGCTTTTCAAGGGTTAATGCTTCTGCGTCTAAAAATATTTTCCGGCCTATGGAAACCCTTATAAAATATTCACCGCAACATCCGCCACCACGGTATTAATATTAGTGAACAAATTCCCGGTATCTTCAGCGTCATTACCACCGGAATAACACTTTGGTTTATTATCATTTTAGAATCATAAAACTCGTAGCGCAAACAACACCTCCCTTCTGTAATACTCCATGCATTATTAATTGAACTAACAGGGGATTTTTGGGAAACCGCCAAACCAAGATGATGGCTCTTTTATCTTCAATCACACTTAAAAATGTTATTACGCGAATTCATTAATTGCTTGCGGGTAGACAATTTTCAAATTAAACTTAAATTATTTACAAAATAACTAATAACTAAACCTTCTTTCTGTTGATGCAACGGATCAGCTTTTATTAAAAATATTTTTTAAATTATGTCAATTTTACTTACCCGCTACAGACTTTTCAGTGAGACACTATTTAAAAAAAAAGTTTTACACGCATCCATATTTAAAATATATTTCATAATTAAATTTAATAATCTTCATGTATTCGATGATCGAGAAATACTGCTTTTTATGTTACAATTCAGTGCCGATAAGAATATTATGATTTTTATTTAATTTTTTTAAAAGAAAACAACAGCCACTCTTATAAAAAATACAATATTTACAAATAAACCAAAATTATAAGCCAATTATAATTTTCCATTTATAATTAAATACAATGCCAAAAAATAAGAAAAAAAGCGTACCGTGAACAGCCACTCCGTATTATTCCAGTTGTAAAAAAATATTACAATAATAATGAAATACAACATATGAAAAGAAAAAGTTTTTTGTTTATTGGATCTAAATTATTTTTTTTGCCAGCACCTCTATATGAAGTAACCTCAGATCAGCCATTCCTCCTTTCTTCTTTCAAACAAGAGAAAATTAATATAGTGTGAAAGTTTTTTTTTTTTTAAATATATTGAATTAGTATTTGCTATTGGGGTAATATCGTTTTTTATAGTTGTCGAGAGTGAGGAAATATATATGCATTTTAGAAAAAAAATTGTTATAATAATTTATCATTCCGGGAAAATACAACAAAGAATAAAATACAATAAATACAGAACACATATTTAAGCACACAATTTTAATGATACTTTTTTTGTAAATTTGAACGCTCAGGAACACACAATGAGATTTTCTAGGTGATTATGCCGTATGTTGTTTGCACTCTTTTTCGACTGAAAAACTTATTTTGGACAATTTCATTTTTTTTTCATTTAATATGTTAGAAACGATTAAATAATACAAACCACATTTTTTATTTTGATTTAAAATGTAAAATAAATGCAAATTTCTTTTATTATTAGATACTAGATCAACAGTGTAACGATAAAAGGATTTTATAATACTCGTATTACGTATCTATTATTGAATCTATGAAAAATATTTATCTGACTTACGAAAAGCGTGATGTTTCAATTTCCAATTATACAATGTTTATATTATGGGTTACTGTATTATTATGAAATAAGACGTGTACTTCATACATAGCTTACAAAAATAATTTCTCAATAAAAAGAATAAAGATAATAAATAAAACCATTGAAGTTAATAATTTATTTATTGAAGTTCAATAAAGTTAAATTAGCATTAGCTAGAATACAATTTGAATACAAGTACAATGTAATAACTACTGTAACCAGATTAAAAATCAGAGCCAAACGATCAATAAAATTGAATTGTTTTCATTTTTCAAAGAAGGGGTAGAGATGGTACATTTTTTATTTTTTATTTTTAAATTTATTTATAAACAAATTAAAATACAATATTACAACTAAATACAATTTTTTACAATAATCAAATACATATATTTACATAAACGTTTCCCATTACGTAAAAGAAATAAACAATTCTTGTGAACATAATGGGGAATGACGTCTTACAATAGATTATTTTATTTTAATCAATAATATTTTTTAAATAACATATATTAATTACAAAAAAGATATTAACGATGTTTTCAGTGTTCAGTGTTTCAGATCAGTGTTACATAAAGATGAATTATAGATGTATTTTTTTACTTCTTTATAAATATATTGTATTCCTGACTTTTCATTATCTTTGTTCATTTTATTAAAGAAAAATATTCCTCTGTAGAATTCTTATTCTTTGAAGTGGGGGTCAGTGTAATACAAGCTCCTGACGTCACTGCGACCTGTAAAGATCTATATTGTGACAGGTCCCTGTGACTTGTTCTCGCCCTCCAAGCCCAGGTATTTAAAGAGCTTGGCTACTGTGTGGAGAGCGAGAATTTTCATTTTTCGACATCTCCCCCTCCAAGCTCAGATCCGTAAAGTAAAGGGGTATTAGGTAGGGGGCGAGCTCTATAACATTCTCAGGTTTAACCAGTGGTCCCCCGAGGATGACTTTTTTATGATATAGAGCATCACATTCACATAGAATGTGTATAATGTTTCCTCATCTGCACTGCAGAACCTACGTCTAGAAGTTTCAGAAAAGTTTATTCTAACGAAGTATTTAGACATAATAAAAGCCTTTAAACACAGATCTAGCGTACACTTCATACCATGCACTTTTATAAACGCACAACAATATTATTCCTATTTTTGAAATGACAATGTTTAAGTAAATATTAATTTGTTTCCGACATAATACTCTCGATTTGTTTAAGTTGTCTGCGGGAATCACCGTTTGCGTCGTTAACATTTTTAGACATTTTTCGTCGCTCATTCACTCTACATGTCCAAACCATCACTGAACCATTTTTTTACGACGCTGTTTGTTTCAGACTTGCATTCTGCACGAACCTTGACATTTTTGCATGTCATCTGATACAAATCCAACTATCGTACAAAGTTTTATTACACAGCCACCTGATAGTTTGAATTTTGATCGAATTTAACAATGGAATAATCTAGTTCTGCGCTTTAAAAGATAATTTATTCTCACAAGTCTTTATTCCAGTAAAAAAACAAACAGGAGCAATCGTTGTCAACAGTATCAATGGTCCAAGGAATCAAATTTAATATGCATTGATTCCATTCCAATTTGTGCCGAGTGAATTTCAAAGGACCGAAATAACTTTAATGAAAGGACAAGCCAGGAGATGACAATGTCTCATTACTAATTCAATTCGCGTCGGCTAAGTGCAGTTATGTATAAGTGACTAGGGTAACCAAAACAAACTCTTTAAAATTGAGATAATAAGGACACAAATACACCTAGAACTAAACAGCTTAATTTGGCTAACAGACTCAAAATCAATCGATTTATATTAGATTTATTAAGTTGAAATGGCGCGAACAATTTACTAATTGGCTTATTTTGATAAGTGATTTCCAATGCGGTTACTTACTAAAACACTTTGGTTTTTTATTTATTTATGAAATAGATTGTTGAGTTAGGTCATTTATTTCTTTAAAGACTCATTCAGTCCATTTAATTACGATAAAACACATTTAATTTTTTTACATACAAATACGATCAAAATAAAATGTAAGGTAAACAAAAAAAATATATTGACTGAACGATGTGTGCTGTGTTGATAAGAAATCAATGCACATTTTAAATTTTAAAAAATGTCTAATAAATTAAATGTAAAACAATTAATTAGTAACCACTTATTTTTTCATTTTAGTGCTTTAAATATAAACATTACAAAAAAATGTCTTGCTGAAGAGGAAAAGCAGACTGACTTTTCTTCATACAAACGTAGTCCCGTAGATTATTTTACGACACTTGGGATTTATTAGTTTACACAGGGTGTTATTTAAACCCTGTCACATCCGAAACCACGATGATCAGTATAGGCAAGAAGACATATTAGCATATTTAAAAAAATATTTAAAACGAACTAATTTGTTTTAAATCAAATATTAAAAAAAAACAAATGGTTGCGTACTTCTGCAGGGGAGAAGCAAGGGGGCGCCGCCGCGAGGTTGACGGTATACTAGACTCCCCCCTCTTCCTCCTCGTTTCTCCCCTGCAGAAGTAAGCAACCATTTGTTTTTTTAAATATTTTATTTTTGTAAATTTTATTCGTTCTAAAAATTTATTTTAATGTGCCAATATGTCTTCTTGCTCTTACTGATCGTCGTGGTTTCGGATGTGACAGGGTTTAAACAACACCCTGTATATTTTGTAAGAATGTAAGAGAATGAGTAATTAAGCGTTACAATAGAATCAGAGTGGACACATTTTTAAACAAAAGCCTCATTTGATTTTTGTTTATTGAAAGTACGCCGCAAACTGAAATGAAAATAAGTTACAATATTTATTTATTTATTTTTGGTCACACATTTGCAAGACAGGTAAACAATCAAACGCCGATATCGGGCGATGGCAATGTTGTATTTGGGTATTGGTTTTTTAGTGCGGAACGTGTTACGATGTCCGGTCTCCTCTCCTGTTCTGTCCTCCGAGCAGGTGCACAGCAGTCCGTTACGGGCGCTGCTAGTTCAGTTCAGATAAAGGCAGGGAAATAAAGGTAAGACGAACAGCAACAGCAACACCAACGGTTTAATGTTCTGATGCCGACGTTCAATCATAATCACTTTTGAATAAAACTCTCGTTGATCTAATATAATCCTACCCTGTTTCTCTTACATCACATTACATACTATATTGTTATTTTCAATCAAATTTATTTACTGAAGTTTTTATTGCTACTAATATCGCTTTAATAAAATTTTATTTACTACCTTTAATTTAAAATCTTTTCTTAAAAATCTTCTTTAAAGATTAATTGATATCCTTGTTATTCTTTCTTTTTTCTCTGCTGCGCTTGACATGTTTCTATACTTTTTAACAACATACAATTACTTTTAGAATTGTTTTTAAAAATAAAATATTGCTTTTCTTACTGTAAATATGTCATTATTTTTAAGGTGTTTTTTAAATGAACTAAAATTTATTCTCGTCGTTTCTTTTTTGAATCCCTTAAAATATGTATGTGTATATATGTTTTTACTTTTTGATTTTTTTTTTTTTCATTTGTTTTAATTTTTACATTTTAATTACTTTTACTTAGTTTTTTTCTTAATTTTTAATATTATTTTCATTTATGTAAATACTCACTACAAACTTCTAAAATAACTTTTTTGCTTTGATTTTAATTTTTAAACTACTTTCATTTATGTTTTTTTCCGTCTTTTTTGTACTTGAAAAAATAAAAAAAATGTTGATTGATAACCTTAGATATTATGATAATTTAATATGGAAACTTCACTGGTCCATTTAAGTTACGTCTAACTTTGTATACTATAAAACTATGTAACTGTACTGTATGTTTCCTAAATAAAAGAGAATAATAACAAAAAAAAAATAACAAGGTGCACAGGAAAACGGCGGAAGACGTTAGTTTTATAAATTTATAATTTTTAAACGACAATATTTAATAAAAAAAAATATTTCAGCGTTATTAAAATTTACCCAAATATTCCAATTTTGGTGGCCATTTTCAACGATTTGTAAATATTAACAATGTTTTGAGCGTGCCCAAAAGGTAGAGATATTAGATTCCCTCCGTAGGAAGTTATTTAGATATAAATTTGTTGCAACATAAACTGAAAACGTTTTTGCCCCGTATTGCATCCAAACCCTGTAAATGCCTAGACTTTCATATTCCCTTCTCAAAAATGTTTTCGCTCTCTGTTACAACAAATTTATAGTTGTTTAATAATTCAGTATTAAGAAATGGAATTTTTTATTTCATTTTCGATTTTAGGGTAGAGTGGGGTTCGAACCTCTGACCTCTGATTCGTGAGTCTGCAACACTAGCTACGGGACCACAACTCGATTAATTTTGAGTTTGTCCAAACGTTATTACAACAGAGTAATCATGAGAGTAAATTCCTCATGTCTGTTTTTTTTTCAATTAAATCCATCCCTAACAGTCGTACGAGAATAAAAATGCTGAAACGACACATCTTGTATCGTAACAGGAATGAATTCGCGAAAATATTTCCCAGTTCACTGAAGAGTTTCAAGTTTCTCAGACGAGGCAACAGTACCAGTAATTCAATAGTGTGACAATGCACGTACGCCATACATAATAAGCAAATTATGAAAATACCCACCTGCGGGTTGTGGTTTTAAAATAAATGCAAAAACAATCTGATTCAAACTGCATAGATCCAAATCATACACGAATGTTCCGATACCAAGAATATTAAAAACAGATCGATATCGTTTAAAGATATGTTAAGACAAAACAGTACAAAAATATGTCATAGTAACAGGTAAGGCCTTTTCCAACCAATTAAATAATTACATTTTAGAAAACTGGTAAGCTTTGATGTTTCGATTTTTTTTACCCAATAAATAAGTAGTAGGTACGATAGAATGAGCATTGTGAAGTCATGATAAGCTCGTATTACATAAGTCAGGGCTGGTATTCCGAACGCAATTATAGCGCGGTTTAGCGCGTTTTTACGTACTAAATACGTGTTAAAGCGCGCTGTAAATAAGTTCGGAATACCAGCCCAGAAAATGATACACGATTGCGCAAGATTCGGAAAAATTTGTGACGTAGTTAATTTTATTTTTTTCCTTTTTTGAGAATCTTCGCCTTTTAATTAAATGCTCTAATTTTCACCGCGCGTAAGAAGACATTTTTTATATCCAATATCCCGTAGCACTGAACTTCCTCATTGTAAATATTATTGGCAATGTGAGTATTATTCGAGAGGTTTGATCCAACACGTTCAAACGAGTTAAGAAAGTTGAAAACTGATATTATAACCACAAAAGGGAATAGTTTGTTTTAAAAAAAAAACGTAATTTTATTACCTCGGAAATAAATTGTGTGCCACAAAATACAACCTTAGAGACTAAGTGTCGATGTTTCTAGTAATGCAGATAATTTACCCAAATTATCTTCGGGATAAGGCATTTCGACTGAGAGGTTTTGAATGAGCTTAAAAACCGAAAAAAAAATAGACAATTATTGTCAATGAAGACAGGCGTTTCTTAGTGTCCGGGCAGATAAAGAATAAAGTTCGGTGTGTAAGATAGTATCAGAGCCCTGGACGAATGTTTTCGATTCGATTGCTGATCTGAATGAGGAGTTCGAGTTGAGATACGTTCGCCTCCGTGTGTAGTGGATGATGCGTTCGTTTACCATTATTGAGGTCCTGTGTTCGATTCTTAGCAGGGTAAACGTGAAATATTGATTTTAAAGTAAGGCTGCTCAACGCCAGGCCCGCGGGCTATATTGTGGCTCGCCTACGAATTTTAATTGGCCAAAATATACACATTTTCATCAATCGCTTCAAAATCAGTTTGACTGAAATAGTTAGCTTTACTGCCAATATTTAGTTAGAACTCACTTAACTATGAAGAGAGGAGAGGGGATGGGAAGGAAAAAACACATATCGTCACATGCGAAGTTATTTCAAAGTTACAAAACTTTAAAAAAATCATAGCGCTGATAATACGACACATAAAATTTTAAAAAATATATATTTCCGACTTAGTTTAATAGTCTATTAACAAAAAAAATAAATTTTAAAAACCTCTGAACTTCTTCTCCTCACATTTTAACAGTCAAATGAGCAAATAGCACAAAAAATACTGAGCATTTTAGTGTACATTAAGTCATAAGCATGAATAAATTCTAAAAAGTTTGTTTTTGCTCTCCTGCAAAATGGCCGATTTGGACATACGACCGTGTGCTTCTAGGGATGCGATACGGGTACATCTTTGCTAAAAATCTCTGGAAGAAGGAAGCAAACACCCGCACCCGTTGGCTTCGGCAAATTTCACAAAAAGCAACCCGCAGCTGATTGCGAGAGATTTATATTCGGCATTTCACTATGTGGAACCGCCATAAATCATTGGCCGGTTGTCATTTGTGGATATTTCCGAGCAGTTTCGCCGCCATCAATATTAATGTGGTCAGGACAATCGGGGACCAGAACATCTATACCCATTTTACATATTTATTAATAAAACCTCCACTGCACGCAGGAATCAAACCTCAAACAAACATGTTTATTAGAATACAAAATATAATAAACTAAGTAATATTGGTTGCGCCACATTTACAATATGTATGTATTGTGTATTGCACATTTACTAGGTTGCGGCGTTAAATTTATTGTTACCTACTGAGCCCTAGTTGAATGTTGCGATTATGCTACTGTGGGTACAACATTTTTCTCTCCGGCCCAATAACAACTAAACTGTCATAGAATATGCATGTGATCCTGATATTCTCAGCGCGATAAAGCGCTAACAAGTTAATTTAGCTATCAATAAGTCATTTCAATCTACACTGTGTAGTGTTATCGCATGAATCAATAATCATGAAACCGACAAGTGCCGATATGACCATAAGACAACTGATAGAGCCTGCCGCGAGAGAAGTCAAACATTAAGGTTGGAAAAATTCCGTTATAAGGTAGGTAATTGCATTCATTTGTATAGAGGTTCGGTGGAAAAGTGAATAATGATAACGCAACGCCAAAATCCGCGAACCAGCAAAATCCGAGCCTCTACCTGCTATCTAGCGAGTTGAGTGATCAGATATATAAGATACACATCCCTTTAGAAATTTAGTCGGTTTTTTGACAAAACTCCCTTAAGAAAACAAATTATTTGTTTCATTATATGAGATTTCGAAAAAATATCCGATAAAATGAATGAATGGTTTTTAGGTGAATACTTACAAAAAAATGTAATCTTAGTAGGATTTTTTGCATGCTAACGAAACAAAACCTCGGATGATTTAGAAGATTGATTCGGACGATACAGCTCAAACATCATATTTGTGATTGAATTTTTAAACTTGTTTCTCTAAAATTTAAGTAAGAAGGTTTTATCAATACAGACGCAGTGATAATAAGATTTTTTAAAAGACACTCGCAGATTTTAAAAAACATAAATGAACATATTACATAAACCTACATCTGCAATTGCCTTTACGTAACCAATTATTATCAAAATAATAATAATAATGTTAGGACTACTAGACATAATGTACCATTTCATATGGAAATTGCAATTACAAATTATGCTATTAATTCATCTAAGAGAACCAGATCAGCTGTATTGACATTTTTCACACTAGCCAAATCAAGTTTAAACTTGCTATTAAATAAATAGTAATAGGATTCTAACTACTGTTTAAATAGTAATGTTAATTTTAAGAAAGAAAAAATAAGTGTATAAATTAATACACGTTAAATATACTAATGACTAGATCTTTGCAAAGTTAAAAAAAAAATATGAAACAGGTTTATTTTTATTTTTTGACTATAATCATTATTTTTTATTGTTGTGAGCCCCTGTAATACCAACAAATTAGAATTAATGATTTTTGCCATTCCTAATTTACGGCATTATCTTTATTTTTATTTACCGAAGTATGTTAAGTATAATGTATAGCGTAGTATCATAATATAGTGCAAAACATTAATATCATTTTAGAAACTGTGTTATATGTATAACTTTGTTTTTGTGCCATTTTATATTTTTATACATGAATGTTTATGTTTATAAAATGCATCTTTGGCGCGTGCACTAATAAAATAAAAATAAAATACAACAACAACAACAAACCATCACGCCGTTTCCCCGTAGGGGTAGGCAGACAGGATAGAACGCCATAACACTCTATCTTGGCATACAGACCTCGTTTCCTCTACATTCATACATCTTCTCATGCACGCACGCCGATTATTCCTACTTTTGACATGTCCATCTTCAAGTATTTGATAGACTTGATCGTGCCATGTCTTTCTAGGTCTTCCTCGTTTTCTGCATCCATCAACATTTGCATCGTAGATACTTTTAGCCGTTCTTTCGCTGTCCATTCGCTCTACATGTCCAAACCAACGCAGCACCCCTTTCTTGATTCTGTCAATAATGCATGTCTCAGCCTTACACACCTCACGGATCTCGACATCTGTGCACCTATCATACATTGTTTTACCACACATTCGCCTGAAAATAAAATACATTGCAAATAAATATACACCATAATGCGGGTGGGGTAAAACGAAAGAAAAATCAAGTCTAGTATTGATTTTTATCTATTTTGAATGAAAGCAATCTCTCAGTCTGTCTTCTTTGGAGAAACGTAGAAATGAGATGGATCTTATATGCATTTTCAATATACTTAATGCTGTAAGTGATGTCCCATCTCTGTTGCAATAAATTTATTTTCTTGTTCCCAACCGTGTCACTAGAAGTCAAAATCAGTTATTTATCAAATATCATAAGAGCAACTTTTGTTTTTATGGCCCAATGTCCAGAATGTGCAGGTAAATCAATTCTTCACACAACTTTAAATTCTTTGGGATAGATCTTCGGGCTTTTCGTAGATCTCTTTGCCATTAACGCAGTATGGGAAGAAGATGGTTTGGCATGGCTTAACTCGAAGTCTTATATGTTGATAGTCTTAATGAATATATTTTATACCACTATTTTATTGCCCTTGTTTGTCTTTTCTATATAGTTTTATGCTTGTTTTGTTCAGTTTTTGGTACATATATTCCTTCATACAACTGTTGTAATGAGAAAGTTCTGTGTTTTTTTATTTGTTAATAAACTTTTAAACATAGCCAAAAAGAAAAAAAAAATTACGTATCGTATTATCAGCGCTATGATTTTTCAAAGTTTTGTATTTCTAAAATAACTCCACGTGTGACGTCAGAGGTTGTTCTCTGTTAGTTCTTCCCATTGGTTCGTTTACGGTAAGCCAAACGAATATCCTTCACAGCTGTTACATCATTGGTTAGTTCATATGAACCAGTGACGTCAATCGAAGTAGTGCGTTTTTATTAAAATATTTTTTATAATTTTTTTCGTACCTTTTCAAGAAACTTTGCCGTACAATTTAATGCTCTAATTTTTACCGCGCGCAAGAAGACATTTTTGGTATTCAATTTTCCGTAAGGCTGAAGTTCCTCATTGGCTTAGGCCGAATACATAATAAATAAATATATAAATTGGCGCAAAGTTTACACATCTACATATATATTTTTTAAATACTATAAACATAACTGGTATCGAAACTTATGAATTAAATACTCAGTAGCAAAAAGAAAAGAACCATTTTGTTAAAAGTTTCGGCACACGTTGATTGTGTAGAAATTTGCGTCAGGATCGCGAAGTATGCAGCCCCGTTAGGAGGTAGAATCCCCAATATATTTACGAATCTAATTATTAACTTTGGTTCGGTCTGCTTTCAATGTTGGCGGGCAAAAAACAATTGATTTATTGAGGCAGCAATGTTGCAGTTTCTCATTTACACATGCTGGAATGAATATTAGCATCGTGAAATAATTCATTATAATTCACGATGAATAGTTGACAACAATTTCAATTGTTAAACTTTCTCATCGAATTTAACGATTTCTTTTTATTTTATAAATTTTTTTTTTCAAAAAAAGGAATAACCCGCTAAGCCCCTATTTTCTAGGCTTGTTAGCGAGTGGGAAAGAGAGGATTTGGAAGAAAGTTTAAAAAATTTAGGAAATTGAAGAAAAAATATTTCTTGATTTTTTTCTTGCGGAATCGAGTCCAAAACACCAGTTTCACAGTTACTCGTCTAACCAACTGCAAACAATCACGCCGTTTCGCCGTAAGGGCAGGAGGCAGAGGGGATAAAACGCCATATCACTCTGACTTTGCACACACACCTCGCTTCCTCTACATTTATACATCTTCTCGTGCACGCGCGCCAATTATACTGAATTTCGAGATGTCCATCTTTAAATTTGTCGTCTCGGTTTGCCTCGTTTTCTTTTATCGCATCGTAAATCTTTTTAGCTGTTCTTTCGTTTTACTCATTAAATGCATATTCATTGTCATAAATAGATTTTATTCTAAAAAAAAAAAACTTTTTTTGAAAAGTATGAATTTTTGAAAAGGTCGAAAGCACGAAAAACAATGGAAAAAATTGGCAAAAAATCTAAAAAGATAAAAGAGAATCGAAGGACTCTAAAAGAGGAACGACAACTCGATGGAGATGAGGGCGGGAAAAAATATTTAAACATTGAAGGATCCCTGAAATGTTTGAAATTCAGAATATCAATAGCATTTAACGAGCAAAGTAAAAATAGCAATAACTTTCATTGTTAATTCAATAGAACCCCGAAGGGGGATTTCGACCTCCGTTCGATGTGGTCTATGGTGTTCCTTACTAAACATAATTCTAACATACGTTGAGAGTTTTTGTGCTGTAAGATCTGTATCATGATTTATGTGGGAGATTATACAACGCGTTTTTTTTATTAGTCGCGATCTTGATACAGAGTCCTCGGAAAGCCTTAGGGCAATAGAGTCACACGCGAACACCATATTCGGATTATGGAACAATACATAAAACGAATGGATTATTGCTTAATATCGTGGTTCTTTATTTAATAAATAAATAAATAAATTATAAACAGTATTTGTTCCGAAAAAATAACTTGGTCGGTTTGGTGGTATAATGGTCAGCGCGTTTACCTACTATGCAAGGGGGTCTCGGTTTCAATTCCAGACATGGCTAATATGAAATATTTATTTAAAACTGTATTGTCCCATTCGTATCAACCGCCTTTGGTAAAAAGCAATATAATGTAATTGCTCCAAAAATATTTAATGATTTATTGTCAAATATAAAAGACTCAAAATGTAAAACAAATTTTAAAATAAAAATAACTGCACATATAAATAGTTTGGCGAAGGATTTTTTGAAAAATACATGTAAATCTAAACACGTAGTACTTTATATAATTGGTTCACATATTATTTTTATTTTTATGTATTTCATTGCTTTATATTGTTTTTAATTATATATTTTTTATTTATTATATATATATATTATTTATGTTTAAGTAACATGTATTATTGGCACATATACATACTTTACAATTGTATAATAACGATTTTTAATTTCTTACATTTGATTAGCTACGCATTTATAATTAAGAAGTTTTAGCTTTTCTTTTTTATGTTATTGTTTTGTTAGTATAGGACTACTTATGGTCTAAAGATAAAAAATCTCCATCTTAGAACAGGCTGAGCCATGTTAGATGGAGACTACCATAAAGAGAGAATACTCCATTTTAATTTTACATTAATTAGTTTTACATAGATTCCCTGTTATTAAGTATGTATACTCATTTTTTGCAATAAATTATATCTTAAAAAAAATTAAAAAGAAAAAAAAGGGCGTTTTCACACTAGAATATTTCATAGTCCCTGGACTGGTACCTCAAGCGTAAGACTGGTCATCTTACCTTCATGTGACAAAGATTATCAAGATACGCAAAATAAATAATAAAAAAAAAAAAAAAAAATGTAAATTCACTAGGCACAAAAATATACAAGTTCTGTCGTATCTTTTACAAATAGGATTCCAAAGCCAATTAAAAGTGTTGCAGAAAGAAGAGACTATAATATTTCATAGAAATATATTGTATTATGTTGCAGCCAGATTGTCATTTTGGCCAAAATACATATTGACTAGCCAAATAACAAAACAGCGCCGTATTCTAAAAGGGCAAAGGTATCATAAGTCGTATTGCATTTTGGGTAAATAACCACACATCACACTAACTTGTATATTTATTTCATTCATACCGGCTGACCAAACGATCACCCCTAATGCTTATTTTGTAGAATAAGCTAAGTCAGCCATGGTTTCGGATGAAAAAGGGACATCTACTTAATAAAAAAATATAAATAATACTACTGGAAGAATACATGTGACATGATGAATATAACCAATAAGTATTTCCTTATTATTGAAAAAAAAATACCCGAAGACCCGACGATGCGTGTAATACCTACGGAACAATATTTTTATGTGTTGTGTTGTGTGAAGATAGTTCAGGTTAAGTTAGGTCGGATTAAGTGGGTTGTATTTCCTAATAATAACAGTTTTATTAAGTTTATCAGGAAATATTACTAACCTAACCTCAACTATAGTCATTAATTATAAATAACGAAATAAAAATGTTTCCCTTTTTAAAAAGTATATAATATTATTATGGTGGCCACCCTAATGCTCTCTTTAAAAGATGTAAATACTCTTTTTCAATAAGGTGCCGTTTTGTAATTTGACAACCCAATGCGTATTCTGGCTAAAATAACAATCTGACTGCAACATAATATATGAATATCATATACTCTAAGAAAAAACAATCAATATATATTTTAAGTTCAATGAGGTTTATTAATATTTAAAGCATTCATTTTGTGGTTAAAAATATTATTAAATATTTGTATGTAACCACTTACCTACCTATCTATGTCTACCGGTTTCGAGACGTACCCCCCTCTCTCTTTTTTCTCCGACAACATCAAACATTTTCAAAAAAAAAAGGGTTACCTACTTAAAGCATTTTCTTTCAAAGCGGCATGATGGTTTTATATTTTTGTGCAACAACTATGGTGAAGGTGTATAGTGGGTTTTGCATGTTAGTTTAATTTGTGTCCTGACAAACGGGTACCTCTCTAAATCGGTAGACATAGAAAAGTCGGTAAATGGTTACATACAAATATTGCTTAACATTAAATAAATTAGGTAAGTTATCGATTTTATTATTTTTTAAAATTTTATTTAGCTTAAGTCCACGTGTGGTTTGGTCGCTCAAAATACTAGTTAATTTACATAACAACCCCAGGCTGACCCTCGCCTCCTTAGGGGCAGCAGGGCGAAGGTTCGTTAGTATTACAAGATGTTTATCGGAAACATATAAACGCCAAGACCCATCCATGTTTATTGTGGCACAAAAAAGTGAACTCGCCATGGACTAGACCCGCCAGGACATTGAACCAAAATAGAAAAAGCTTATAAATAATACACAAAAACGACTTTTTATTTTTTAAATGTATTTATTCATAAAAATATACATATTACTAAAACAATAACTTATCCCTAACTCTATGAGTCCAAGAGCCCTTAGTCAAAATTAACAGCATCAATCTCAGATTACGGATCAATTTAGACACCCTATGAAATCAATTATATGTGACTGTTAAATTTTAGGTTAACTTAGCTAATGTTTCAAGAAAATGTTTAAACTCTTTCAGACCTGAATATTCTTGTGGATATTTTTTTTATTCTGTGTGTACTAAAGGAATTATTTGAAGTTTTTTGGTATTTTTAATGTTTTTTTATATTTTATACTTAAGAAATTATTTTTTATATCAACGATGGGTGGGTCTTAAACTGATAATCAACCGACCAAATCAATTAAAAATGTGTTATTATCCTACAATAAATGTTTATTTAATCAAATTTATTTATTTTTACTGAAGTACATTTTAAAACATGTCTTACGTATTAGGAATGGACTGGACGGCAGAAACATACTTAGTCAATTATAGATTATATGATATTTGACTTTTCTTATTGACTAATCACGTGTCTTCCGCCTGATTCAAATTTTTTTGGGCACTTTGTCGATGACTGATGATGTTTATTAAGTTTTTTGGATTACATAACAGTGCGTACAGTTATATAGTTACATAAAATGATACATGTTTTTTTAAAATTACAATTTACTTTCATATATTTAGTTGATTAACTGTAAAATTCCAAAATATAACTGCCCGATGAGCTAAAATACGAAAAATTTAAGTGTCGCCATTAAAAAATATTTCTTAAATCTTTTTGATAGTGATAATTATTAATGTAATTTATAATGATAGAAGAAATTTTTTAAATGTTTTTTATACAATAATGTTTTCTTTCTATTTCGGATGTATTAATATGTATGATATTATGTATTATCAACAACAAAAAAAATTATGTTCGGTCCCAAATGAGTTTTTTTAATAATTCCTGTGAGTAAAATATGTGCTTTTTGTATTTAATGTTTTAGTAATAATAAAAATATAAATTAAAATTTAAAAAAAGTTATTTACGACTTTTAGAAAATCATCCGAACATTGAAATATTTTAAAGAATGAAAGAACTCAACTATTTTTCTTTTGCTTTGAAAATAAAAAAAATCTCGTCATGAAGAGAATATGGATGTCTAGGCTTCACAGGGCTTATGACGTGACGTTATTTTTTTATTACATCATTTCATAAAATTAAATGTAATCCATCAAATTAGTCGAGTAATTGTAATCTATTTTGTCAACAGGTTGTATTTATCAGTTGTGTAAAATACATGACACTAATATTTTCGTAAGCATTAAGGTATACTAGTATAATTTTGTAAGCTATATCTTGATAGAACTAAAAAAAAATTACGAATTCGACAATTGTAAAGGCTTTAGAATTCCAAATATTTTTATTTTTTTTGTTATAATAAATTTTGTTATGAATTGTGGTAATGCACTTAAGAATGAAAAATATGGTAAAAAAGTTTTAACTAAATGCTGTTTTACTAAATGAGAAAAAAGGAGATCATATGTATCCTATGGGATACGTTGTCGAGAAAGGGGTTAAATACTACGTTTACATTACGTATTTATATGTATTAAGAACATTAAACTGTTTAAACAATAAAAATAAAATTGAAAAAAATGAAAGATAGAATAAATCAAATTAAATAAATAAAAATATTTTGAAAATTTAAAAATAAATTAGCATAAAAAATCTTTTGGAAATCATAAATAACGTATTGATAAACTGATACCTATATTTTAAGGTAGACAAATAGCATAATTATAATGATAAACATCTGCATAACTGATTGTGTTTCAAAAAAGTTTTTATGCAGCAATTTTCATATTTCTAAATATAAATACTCACTCGTAAATCCAAAATATTTTTCATGTGAATAAACGTACAAATATTTAAATATATTTTTTTCTCGAATGTGCATTAAAAAAAGTGAACGCGAGTTGAAGTTCGAAGGTATTTAAGGCAGAATAAAATATTTACAGATACTTCGAAGTTCGGGAAACATGAATAGGGTCGTTTTTATAGCTTTTGATTGAAAAACTAAACAGACAGGGTTGTATTGAAAGCGATAGTTTCCAGGAACTATTTTGTGGATGTCAGAACAAACAGATCACCGCTTCCATCCACACGAATATGCAGTATAAATGGCATTGTGTTTTTATCTAACATTTTATCAAAAGGCACAATGACGAATGGCTGCGCGGCTCCTGAGAAAGGGGGTTGTTTTAACCTTTTTAGCAATGTTATTCCAAAACATTTACTTAACCTGTTTTTTATCATTTCGAAGATATGGGTTATGTGTAAATTTTCACTTTCAATGGACAGTTAGTGATACAAGGAATCCCGAGTGTATTTATTATTAACAAAATAAACCACGTCGGACGTCTGTTTTTTATATGAAATGATACATAAAATTGAACCCACGCGTTGATATTATGTAGAATTTCTTTAATCAATTCACAACGGGAACCCATGAATTAGACGCTTGGAAAGGAGGCGATCATAATTGAACCAAATACTTCTCCTAATGAGGAAGAAAGTTCCGATAGAAAAGCGTAACAAATGATATCACGGGGTAACTACATTGTGAGTACATACAGCAAACATTTGGTGCCTAAAATAAGATTTTCAAGGATGGGTTGAAATTCCCAGTAAGTAACACTGTAACGCCGGTTATTGAAGCGATAATGTACTAATGTACAGTTAAGTTGTCAAACGGTAAGACAGTAGAAGGGAGGAATGTTGTTACTAGAAAGGTGAGACCCATTACAGATATCCTATTTATAAATGGTTTAAATAGCAAGATTTTAAAGAAAAGTCGTAAAATAATCGTCAAATAGATTGAGTGGATTAAATGTTCAAGATATTCAGTTGAATAAAAAAACACTAGAGTTGATCACTACAATTTACTTTAGTAAATTAAATTTTGAACTAGTAAATCATTTTAAACCATTAGAAACTGTTCAAAAATGTATATTAAAAATAATTCTTCACAAAAATCGCACTTATCCCTCTTTCCAATTGTTCCAAGAAGCTAAACTTTTAGACCTAAGACAAATATATCGTTTTCAATGTTTAAAATATATATTTAAGAACCAAAATTTATTAACAAGTAATTCAAATAGATCAAGTCAAAGAAGGAATCGTGTGTTAGAAATACCGCATTGTAAATCGAGGCTCGTACAGAGACATGCATATTTTATAGGCCCAGAATTTTTTTTTTTTTTTTTACTGATAATATTTCATTGATTACAAACTTTCAAATTTTTCCTTCTTTTTAAAAAACATGCACTATCCTGGATTCAAACTAAAGATACGAACTCTTTTTTCCTATGATTTATTTTGTTGCCCTTTAATAATAAGGAATATTTTTGAGTTTTTTTTAATATTTTTTATTTCCTTTTTTAATTACTATAAAAAAAATACCATATTATCTTTTACAGAATATCTTTTTTTTTTCAGAAGAAAGTTACACAAAAATATTATAACTGTCCATTATTTCTAAGCAAAAATTCATTAACATTTTCTTGTATACCCAAGAACAGACCATGCCTTTGTGGGATTTTTTTGTTTACTATTTTTACTATTAACATGTATTTCATTGTTATGTAATTGTGCTTAATTTTTTTATACTCCGTTTTATCATTTATGTTTATTGTAAGAAAAAAAAATCTGTTTAAAATCAACATTAGACTTTGAGTGGGATCAAATTATATATATGTTTAAAATGAAAAGAAAAAAAATGAAATCAAATAAATAACTTATTGGAGTAATCTCAAGTTTGGTGACATTTACGGTGTTTAATGAAATAGAATAACTCAGTCTGACATTTCTGTAACTTTTTTTAAGGGAGAAGAATTTATGTTATACCTGAAAATGATAAGATTCGTATTGCGGCTGATTGTCAAAATTTTGAATTTTTCGTTTTTTTTTTCACACCAATTTTATGCACACGAAAAATACAAAAAAAGTATCATAGCTAAAGTGTTACTGCGTTGAGTGAACACGAACTTATTTTTTCCTAGTAATTATTATCATGGATAATTAACATTTATTTATTTAACTGTTATTAACAAAAAAACACGATATTTTGAGTTTGTCCAAATTTTTGTAGACAAGGACAGGATTCAACTCCCTTACAACTTCAACTATCTTACCTTCTCTTAAATGTTCTTCATCGCTGTTGTAATATGTTAATGTTAACAGCTTCCCAGGGAGTTGAATCCAGTCCTTGTCTACAAAAATTTGGGCAAACTCAAAATATTGTTGATAAATACACCTGGTCCATAAAAAAGTATAAAAATTGAAAAAATAAAATTTTTAGGCGTTTCCTAGTATGAAGGTGAAATAATTCAATTAGATGAATCTCACCCGCATAAATAAAGGTTTCAGCTCTTTAACTTCACAAACATCAACAGATGAAAGAACTGAAGGAATATAGATGTTCAAATATGGGCAGAATGGTGAATGTTACACAGTGTGTAAAGTGGCCACTTAAACCAGCTAATGACAGGTCGTAAGCTCTGTAGATGCCTAGACTTCTATCTTACCTTCTCTTAAATGTTCTTCATCGCTGTTATAGTATGTTAACAAAACACGATTTTTTTAATATTCATGTCCCGACTTACTAGAATTACAATCCATGTTAAGTCTGTACATACAGATGAGTTAAAACGGAAAATAATTGACATCAATTAAGTATTGGAAAAAATAATTTAAACTAGTATTTGGGAGTATCGATTTTGGATCGATTGACCTTTGAGGGGAAATAATGAGTAATTTTGATTTTTTCATAGGTTTTTAACCAAGCCTACTTTTAATTTATGCTAAATGAGTTTTGTGGCGTGTACGGGGTTAACAGTCCTTACCAGCAGTAAAAAAGCTTACCGAATCTTGGGTTTTCACTTCAAAGCTAATACAACATGACGTAAAATCGAATATTCAGGATAACAAAGGGGAAAATAAACAAAATTAAAACGAACAAAAAACGTTTTTACTAAACAAATGGGCTTCCTAGTGGAACTCTTCTGGCATTCTTTAAATTCATCGGTTTTCACATCAGAAATTCCAAGAAACTAAAATCCGAATAATTCTTAACATCTTTATATTCTTACATTTAAAGGAATTTATACATTTGATTTGATGGGATCCCTTATTGCCTTATTGCTATCGTCTAACTAGACAGTGAAAAATGTTCTTGGAACTTGATCACATTAATAAATTAAAACGCAAAAACATTTTATAGAGTATTTAATTTATTAAAACCAGTAAATGAATTGCATATTAAGAGGTAAAAACCATAATATTTTTTTTAATAATTGGTGCAGAATGAAAGGCAGAAAAGGATTATTAAAAAAAATGGTCTAGGCGCATGCGTAGGTCTAACACATAGATACTCGTAAGCGTACTCGTATTGCAGTGTGAAGCTGGGAAAAATTAAAAGAGGTTGCAATATCAAATGCAACAAATCTTATAAAATGGCATGAAATTTTTAAAAAATATCGTACACATCATAGGTACTCAATATTACAGTAAAAAATAAAAACGTTTTGTTTTTTAATATAATATAAAATTATTAACACTACATAATTATGCGATTTATATGCTAAAAAATCGATTATTAAAATTATTTTTAAAAAGCACTAAGTACCCCAGCGTCAAGTTGTTCGAGGAATTCGATATATTAGATATAAGGCAAATATATATAAATATAATAATTATGTTTGTGAACGCAAATTATTTTACCAAATCTCAAAAGGAACACTCCCACACAACCAGAAGTTAAACTAAAGGATGGTTCATGGGGTCTACCACAAACTCTGAATTCTGGCAAGGCAATTTCAGGTTTCTGGGCCCCAAAATATTTACTATGATACCCGACCCGAACATTGCAAAACCATGACCCGATTCATTTTAATATATTTGTAAATAAATGGTTATTGGATTTGGGTAGAGAAAAATCGGAAAACTTAATCAAAAACATTCTAAAAATAATAAATGATACATTTAAATATCGTATAACTCTATTTTAAATTAACTAGTAGGTGGTCATTTTTTGTTTATTTTTGTATAAAAATGACTGCCTTAAAAAAGGTTGTACCTGGTTAGGCAGACTAGACATAATCCAGAGAAATCTATTATCTAAGTATGTATGTAGTACATAAAGAAATTGTTATTTTATGTTAATAAACCATGATTATTATTATTATTATTATATTGTTTTGCTATATAAAACACAGAAATTAAGAGTAAAAGCACTTTTTTTTAAATAAGCTTTTTTAAATTACTTAATCAATTTATGCGAATCCAAATAGGTACTAGAATTGCGATCATTTTTTAAATCCAAATGGAAGTAACATTAAGTCCATTTTTCGTTAATTTTATTATATTACAAGTGTCGAAATTATTATTTCAATTTCATACGGCAAATCACACAATTAGTTGTCCCAAAAAACTTATAATATATAACTTATATTTTACAATACAATGATATTTGTTCATAAAATTATAAACTCTAATAAAAAAACAGAATTTTGGAAAAAAATTGATCGGAACCAGCATGAACACAATCACAATACTAGAGAAAAGAACAAAATCAGACTTCCATTTAGGAAAAAGGCAAAGTCACAAAATTCAATTTTATTTAAAGCAATTAAAAAGTATTACGAAATGGAAAAAAATATTTATGAAGAAAAAAACATATCAAAATTTAAAATAATGGTCAAGACATATGTGATAAACAATTTATAAATTAAATATATTTGCAATTTTATTATTAGAACACACATAACAATATGTATGATATGTGTGCCCTATTTTAAGATTTAAATAAATAAATAAATCAAATATATTGGATTGGATTTCTAATTGTTTTCTTTTTTAAACTATCGGTTTTACTGATTTGTAAAACACGACCTTCTCACCTCGAAGTTGTAATTTGTTTGACTTGAAGAGGAATTCAAACAGCCGTATTGTGTTGGCGGCTATATAGATAGGTGTTTGCCTTTTATATAACAGAATGCTATTCCAGGGTGGGCCCTACAATACACACTTTATTGGACATTCTCACCCCGTTAGCATATTTATAGAAACAAATACAGGGTAGCTATAGTGTGAATACAAATGACAAATTCACGGTACGATACACTTGAACTAATATATTATAAATAATCTATATTATGAGTAAGTTCGGTGCTACGGGAAACTGGATACAAATAATGTTTTCTTACACGCGGTAAAAATTAGAGCAACTGTACGGCAATGTTTCTCAAAAAAGTATTTTAAAAAACAATGTACTTTGAAACGTAACAGGTTCAAGTGAACAAAAAACCGTTCATAGCGTTCTTACGTGTTGTGATAGATTACCGGTTTACACGTAGCCACGTCTTTCGTATTTTGACAGGTACATGAATCTCTGCTAACATTTAACTTACTCAAAAAAAATTGCTATAACTATTAACATGAAAAAACCACGTGGTTAGCGGTTCGAATATTGATTTTATTTATTTATGTATACCAACAATTTACGTATATATTTAATTAGTATTGTATTTTTAAAGATATACGGGGTTCTCTTTTAAAATATGAGGAAATCTCACCATTATGAACTTGTGACGTCACGGGAGTAAGATTTTCAAAATAACGAAACTTAAATAAAACAGCAATGATTCAATAATACGAGATACGAAATACAAGTTTGATGGTGCATTAACAAATATTTTTTTAATTTATAAAAACCATTAAATTTTCTCTTTATCATATTTAACGGAGGCCCTGTTGTACACAAATGATTTCTCAGTATTTTATTTAATTTGTTTCGACGCGGCTTACTTACTGCTCCGAGATTTAACTCGAATCAGACCAAGGATAATAATATAAAACTAGGAAGTCGAAAAGATCGAGGTGTTCGATATAAATGTCTTTACCTTTTTTAGTGATAAGTCATTTTATTATTCTATGGTACGACATTTTTAAATTTCGGGTGGCGTTATGAAATAACGTGTTTTTCACTTAGCGTAATTTGTGACATTCTGGTAAGATCTAAGGATTCGTTTTCGTCAAACATTGTTTAAGTGCACAGATTTGAGTATAGTTAAATTACGTTTCGTATAAACGTTTTTTACAGTACAAAATATTGTAGAAGGAGTCTCAGAATTGCATTATAACATTTCGATCGCTCACTTTTGAGGCCCAAAGGACCGAATTTTCTAGCATGTTTTTCGTCTATCAACAATTATTGTCTGCCGGTATTTATAAATCTACGCACTTTGACGCGCAAGAAATTATTTGTATTTTTTTAGCTAATCAAATACCTATATTAATAAAGGTCTCAGCTCTTTTCATCATCATCATAAGCTCGACAGCCTTGGGTGGGCCTTAGCTAAATCCAGGAGTCTCCTCCATTCTTGTCGGTCCCCTGCCCTTCCTCTCCAGTTCCTCACATCCAACATTGTAATATCTGCGCTGATGCCGATCCTTCATCGATTTTTGGGCCTTCCTAGCCTTCGTCGTCCTTGTGGCGCAGAGAGAGATAGGCGTTTTATGGAGTTTTCGTCGTGCATTCTAATCAAATAGCCAGCCCACCTCGAGCGTCCCACCTTGATGGAGTTGATTACGTCGGGCGCTCGGTAGGTATCGTATAGATCTCTATTGTAGCGACGACGCCAATGGTTGTTTTTTCTCACATAGATAACTCTGACGGATTTTTCTTTTGAAAGCTGCAATGGTTCCCTCAATATTCTTTGTCATAACCCAGGTTTCAGCTCTTTTACTTAAAGAAAATTAACATACGAAAAATGTGAAGAAATATTTATTTATTTATGCTTTATTAAGTTATTATATTACATCCTTAGAACTAATATAAACTTTTAATAACATAATTTTTTTAAATCAAAATATCTCAATAACATACTTTTTCCAATTAATTTTAAATATTTAGATCTTTTCCTTCTCCTTTATTCCTTCCAGTAACTCATTGTACAGCTTCAATCCCTTGTACAATGAGTTTTGAGATTCTGTTTTTATCCTCATTGGTAATCTTATCTTTTTTTATCCCTTGTTTCATATGTATGACATTGTTGGTTCAATTTTATTATTGTTTTTATTTGTACATATAATATAAATGTATAAATATAGGTAGAATGGTGAATATTACGCAGACTTCAATATTCTCTTTTCAAGAAATGTTTTACATCTCTGTTGGAACATCATATTATTATGCATTTAAAATATCGATATTTATTTTTTATTTATTTTTATAGATTTTGTCATTGCATATTTTTTATATGTTTTTGTGAAGCTTATTTTACATATTAATTGGATCTGTCTATAGGTAAAATTCAAAATTTTATTTTTTAAAAATCAAACGTGTTTCTTAACACCCTATACTTGTACAAAAACTATTCCCAAAATGAAGTTAAAGAGGTTTAGTCTTTGGACCGAAGAGCTTTTGGGGCAAATGTTATTTGGGCGGCAATAATACGCGAGACTAGTTTAGTAATGGGACAGAAATACACAATACGCACCTCTCGTACTCACACTTAGCGCGTCAATCGCCCCAAAACAAGAAAGGGGAAACAAGAGTCAATAACATTAACAGCGCGATATTAACCACTGGCCCAGTGGCTATTGGCCGATGGCCCAGTGGCTAGGGTCGAAGGATAGCGCGTAAGGTCCTCAAAACCAAAAAGAAAGATTGATGTTTGAACACAAACGGAGAAATCTTTTAGAAAACCAGGAATAGACAGGTTAATTCGGTGCTATTCTGAACCGCTCTCGCGGCCGTAGAAAAAACACTTTTATCTCGCGTATTTTCATACAAACTAAAAGCTTTTTTACAGCCGCGAGAGCGTTTGGAATATCACTTCTGATCGTGATCACTTTACCTGGTTAGAAGACCAGGTTAAGTAATATTTTAATGCAGTGTAAAGTGGCCACTTAAACCAACCAATGACATGTCATAAGCCTTGTAAATGCCTAGACTTTCATATTCTCTTCTCAAAAATGTTTCCCTCTCTGTTGCAACAATTTTTTGTTAATTAATTATACCGCTTTCACTTGTGAACCATCTTCTAAATAATGAAAAGATTTCAAAGCGACGCAAGAATTAATCAAGCAGAAGAACAATAAGAATTACCCCATGGTTCATTTCTAAACAAAGAAACCGCTACCCAATATATACATAGTATAATTACACTGTAACAGATGATAGGAAACATTTTTCACAAGTAATGGGAAGATACGAGTACAAATTACAAAATTGGATGAGCTTTATTTCAATTATATTATGTTAGAACATACACAGAATATCTGTGGCTGGGAACTATAAGGGCCAATGTTGTAATGTTGTAAATCGTCATATTACAGGACAGTAATAATTTAGCTATTATGTTGCTTTATAATAAAACTGTTCTTTCTTTCTTTCACAAAAAAAATTGCAACACATGTATGCGCGTTTTTACTATGTTTTTTTTTTTACTTCCAGTTTCATTTCTTTAGGATATATGACTTATTAAACATAATTAAATCATAATATCAAATACATACTATGTAACTTATAAGTAGGTATATATGCCTGTAAATGTTAATTAATTTGGCCTTTTCTTTAAGTGTTATATTTTTTAATTTTTTTTTTATTTGTTTATTTGTTTTGCATTTTTGTTTCTATTTGATATTATTTTGTATACTTGCCAAACACAAGAGCCTGACTCGTTTTTGGCAAGTTCAACTTGCGATGTGCTTTTTTAAATTTCTTTATGTATTGTTCTCGTTATAAATAAAGGATTACTAAAGGAAATTGTTTCGATGCAAAAGTTCAAACATAAAATTTATTTACTTGTCATATTTTTCTAAAATAAATTACAATCCTCCAATGTGTTTTTGTTTGATTAGCAAAACATTTAATCAATACGATACGTAACGACTACTAGTAATATTTGCGTTTTAATGACTAACCCAAATATTTCAATTTTAGGGGGGGTTGAAAATAACTCACTACTAGAAAAATTGGAACCAAGTTGTGGTAGAGCGGGGTGCGAACCTCGGACCTCTGATCGGTGAGTC
>NW_028280195.1:0-26032 GCF_059751315.1 Micrasema longulum | reverse complement strand
ATGCATATGAACAAGCTCTATTAACCCACTTAAATAGTTTTATATACAAGAAGTAAACAACTGTATCTCCAAAAACCCAACTTTTCGGAAGAGACATATTAGTGATTTTTTGTACTTTAAAGATATGGTATTTCTTAAAAAAAGGGCTTTAAAATAAAATTGTTTTCTCCATTTACGTTTATTTTTGTTTGATCTTAATACTACGGTGTTTTTTTTTAAAATCAATTTTGAGATTTTTCCAATAGATATACATGGGTTTACCCCTAAATATTTTTATGATACAACATCAAATATTGTATGGGAAAACAACAGTATATTCAAATGATTGTTTATCTATAGTAAAAGCTTTATTAAAATTAGTATAAAATTAGTGTTATTAATTATTCATTAAAAGTGATTTTCAGGATTTACTGTTTTTTAAATAATAAAATGTTAAAAGGGTGCCTATACATCAACAATGGATTTGATTTTTTTTTCATTGTCACACAAAAATAGTTTAGATTTTTGATAAACCACCGGTAAAGTTTTATTTTTCAGAAAACAAACTATTTTTTATAGTTTTGAGTAAAAAATAAGTAATTTATATATTCAAAGTAATAGTGTATTGTTTCTGTAAACCAAACCATCTGGATTTTTTTTATTAATTTTCTTAGCACTGTATGTTTTTATGTTTTTGTATTTTTTAAATGTTTTTATTAATAACTCGATTTCATCATATTTGGAGTTACCGTAGTTCTCGCATAAACAGTTGTAATAAAAAAAACACATTTATTATTATTAAGTACAAATCATGTCATTTCAAAGGAATTTTAAGAAGTCTTTTTTGGATGGTTGGAAGATATTCCTTTCAGCAAAATATCCGCCAAAGTGCATTTATTTTGCGAGAGAATTTTAAAATAAATAAACGTTTTATATAAAAATGTACACTAAAGCTAAGGTATTACAATAATTATGCAGAATTGCTTAACTCTATCGAAGCCTCGCATATCATCCAAGTTGACAAATTATTAATACCATAGTCATGCAATTAACAAAGCTATTGTCAATGAATATATACTTCTTGTTTTATATACTTAAAAAATTGTTAGTACTACTGTATTTGACAATAATATTATAACATAATAAATAAATATTATGGGCAATATTACTTTCCTTTGATTGGAAAGGACAGTACACAAATATTAGTTCATTTCGTGCCTAGAGACTTTGGGCTTCTTTGAAAAAACTTGTTTTTTTTCACTCCAATATTTCATACTCCATGGACTGGCATCAAAAACGTAAGGAATACCAGAAATTGAACCTAGGACCTCTATGTATATTTTATGTTCCTTCTCTTATTATATATTTGATGTTGGGTTTCGTCTTGCAAACCCAATATTATTATTTTTTAAAGATAATAAACATACTGTATTTGAACAAGCTGAGTGGAAGACTGATCTACCAGTGTACGTAATTACGATGCTCTTGTAACTTGAGAATTATAATTAATGCAAAATTTTAGGAAATAAATATCTCAATTCTGGTGGTATATTTATAAACCACTTCTAGAAATCCTATAAAGGGTTAATAAAGCACCGTCTAATTAGTGGGCGGTTCGGTTCAAATTTCTTACACACAAGGTTTGTAGTGAATTTATTCAGTTTGTGATATACAAAGCTCTATTCAAGTTATCTGGAGCGGAATGGTGGACCACTTCGTTATCTAGACAGTTGTACTAGTTTGATTCGGTACACACTTAATAGCCATGTCGTTACCGTTATCTGTTTATAAAGAAGTTAACATAAATGTTTATATGGCTATTTATATTTTTGGAAATTAATACGGTTGATACTAATGTCGGTTTCTTAAAATATGCAAAAATGCATTGCACTGCCAAGTAAAAAGGTGTGTAAATAAGAAATCGATAGTCAAAATATGTAATAGAAAAGAAACAGGAATTATTATATTCTATTCTATTCTATCAAGTCCCAAAAGTAACACTCCCACACTACCAGAAGTCAAACTAGAGGATGGGTCATGGGGTCTATCACAAACTCTGAATTCGGGCAAAGAAATTTCAGGTTTCTGGGCCCCAAAATATTCAATATCCTACCCAAAGATTGCAAAACCATGACCCGGATTCAATTTAACAAATTTGTAAAAAATTGGTTACTGGATTTGGGTCGAGAAAAATCAGAAAATTTACTAAAAATAAATTCCTAATAAATTAATATTGTATAACTGTTTAGTATATTAACAAGTAGGTAGTAATGTTATTGTTTATTTTTGCATAAAAATGTCTGCCTTAAAACAGGTTGTACCTAGTTAGGCAGACTAGACATGATCCAGAGAAATTTATTAAATAAGTGTTTATGTAGTAGATAAAGTTATTGTTATTTTTGTTAATAAACTTTGATTATTATTATTATTATTATTACAACTTACGCGTAGGTATATTTTGTTCAATACTACCGCCAAAAGATCAAGCATGATCGTCTAGAGCGGATGAAAGTATTATCTTTTCGTCTCACGCATGTGCTTATCGTTGCCGTGCATGTTTTCTTTTGCACGAGTTTTAATTCTTGAATTTGTACAAGAAATACCAGATCGAAAAACCGTGGCTCTATGTAGATAGACTATGATTTATATCGGTCAATCATGCAGTAGAGAAAGAAGACACTATTCATAATCCGTACAGTGTCGGCACCTAACATAGGTATGTAATCCGCTTGTGATGACACTTTAAACATGCATGCTGACATTATGAGTATTGCTTAGAATTTATGTGATTTAGTTACATACTATGCGTCTTATGTAAGTGCGTATAAAACAATACGTAAATAAAATTTAAAAAGTAATTTAAAAATACACCCAAACATACTTAATTACGTTTGAGTAGTATTTATTTTAATATTTTTTATTTGAACCTTTATTTTTTTACCGGTGCGAGATACAAACGTATAATATTCAATATAAATTAAACAATTTTCTGAAAACCTTCCATTTTAATTTGGAAACACTTGCCCGAAGTGGGATTTCGTATCCATTAAAAGTTATCCGGATTTTAAGTGGTTTGATAAATAAAAGCTTGTTAATAACGCAGAGTTGGGAAAACCTTGCCAGCAAAATCCGCTAAAGCTCCGAGCACGAACTTTGACATCTGTCAAACATAAATCGCGAGGATACGCTGAAAATAATTTAAATGTTCAATTGAGACGTTCTTTTCAGGATAAATAATTTCCGTTTCGGGTTTTTGCGTCTACTGGGTACGAATCAAAGCCTTAAACTGCGATAAATACGTTTTTTACCACGAACGGGCGACATAGATTTTTTCCAGGATCCTGAAAGGCCATTTTCACTATTTCATAATTCTGAGAGCGTTTATAATTTATTCACGATAAACTCGGAAAATCTCGTGTAGGTGGTTATGTATGCCAAAACATCTTTAACACAGGTACAATTTATAATTTAGTATGCAACTGCGTATTATATTTTAACATTATATGGACACTACAGTAATAAATATGTACAAAAATGTACGTATTTTAGATAAACAAGACATTTTTTTTTATATATACCTAATAACGCTACAAATAACTAAGCATTTTTACTATTTTAATGTCATTTTTCACTACAGTAGTTCATTATCTCTGAACTTGCACCGAATCGTAAGACTGATCACTTTACTTTCTATGTAATAAAAATGATCTAGATAAGCATCAATTGAAGGCGTCGATAAAAAAAAAAATGTTGGTATGTCTTCACTTATTATTTTCACTAAATATTTATAAGGTACTTGCGTTTTTTTCTGCAAACTCTTAACTCAGTAATCCGAAGGTGAATATTGAAAGCCAAAAATATGAGTCCGTCAAATAAACGAGTAAAAGTCAACCTTTTGTCAGAATGGGTAATAGACGATAATAATTCAATAAAAATATTTATTGAAAAAAAAGTATTTTGAAAAGGTAAAAAAACGTTTATGTGTTTTTAAGAATTTACGTAATTCATTCTTAAATTATTATATAATTAAGGGAAAAAAATGTATTTTATTTTATTTATTTCATTGAAATAAACGACACTTACTGCCTTTTACATATCAGTTGCATATACAATAAAATATATAGGTGTAAGTGGAATAAGTAAAGTATAGTATTTAAAACAAATTATTACTTAACAGTTATTGACAAATTAAGGAGTCAAAAAAAAGATACACAGTTTAAAAATTATATTACCAGTTATAAAAACACTCAAAAAATAAAATATTTTGAACTTGTAAAAAATAAAAAATTTAAATAACACTAAACGATAAAAAAAAAATTACATGTTTTATTATTCAAAACTACTACTTAGTTAACAAGTATAAATATACATATAAATACATAATGATAAAGAGAAATATTTTGTACTTTTAAACAAAATCAAGAAAATAAAAGAAAAAAAAAACATAAATAAAGAAATTTAAACAATTTTGAAGAATACTAAATGATAAAAAAAAAATGTTATCTAGAACTATTAGGTACAAAATACAAGTAAAAAGCCGGTAAGGTATGAATGTTGTTTTACAATTAAAAAAAATATAATTCTTATATTCTTTATGTATTTCATGTAAAAATTATTATTTCACGAATAAATATAAATTTGATGTTTGTTTGAAAATTCAGATAAAAATAATAAATAAAATAGTCAATATTTTTTGATGAGGGCAAGTACCGACAGTATACAACTTTGCAGTCAAACATTTCAATAATGTCAGTAAATATTTGTAAGCAAGCTCTTACTTTTTTTTCTGCCTACCAGTTTTTAAACATATCCATCAGTCACTAATTCCACTAACATAAAATTATTATTTTTTAAGGAATATTGCAAGTATTATTTGCTTCTTGTGACATTTATGCCTTTTACTATCTATGCAGTTTATATTTTATAAGTATGAATATGTATATGAATGTATATAATATACGTATGAACGGGTTTGATTATTTATCCTTCACATGTATACATAATATGAGGGTGTATGTGTGTTGTCTCTCTCAACTGTTAAATGTGTACATTTATAGTGTTTGATTATATTTTTCTATGTATAATTTATATCTTAACTATGTTTACGAGTAGTTGTGAGATTATGAGATTGTCCCAATTTTTTTTGTATAAAACACATTGTGAATATTGAAGATATGTATAAGTTCATATATCATGTAAAGGTACGTATTTTTATATGTTTGTCGAATAAAAAAAACACGCAAATACTACTATACACCTACACCATAATAGTATCCTAACAAACAGATAGTTACGTCTTGAAACCGGTAGGCATAAAAGAGTCGATAGGTGTTTTTTTTTATAACAACAAGTTTATCGGTAACACCGTGTTCAAAAAGTACGGACATTATATTATTTCTAATCGATATTCAATTAAATAATATAACTACGTGTACTTTTGTATAAAAACTAAAATGAATTAAATAAGCCGACCGGTTTCAGAACATTTCTCTTCATTTGTCAAGACTTAAAAATAAACTTACTGAATATTTTAAATACTACAAAATATGAAATACATAATCTGCTAAAATGACATGTGTTCAATGTTTTACGTTTAACGCCTTAGCTACAAATTATCAGAAAAGAAATTAGGTATAGTTTACACATGTAAATAAGTAGTTCTATTATTTAACAGGGAAAATCACGTTAGTGCTCAAATATGATTGTGATTACATTCAATCGTTTATTTATGGGTTGTTTTTTTTTTCATTTATATATCTAATTAATAATAAAAACTAGTTTTTATGACCACAAATGTTTTACACGGACAAAGATGATTAGATATAAAACGCAGTCAGGTAATTTGTGACATTTCTGCGGAAAATTCCACCCTACATTTGCCTAATGAAACTTTTCCTTTCATAAAACGCTCACGTAAATGTTTCTTACATACCATAAATAAAAAGCTTTAACATAATGCTCCGTAATATTATGTAGATGTATTTTCTATTGTATGATATTAAATCGCTGAGAAAAAGTACTCGTATGATACTTGCAAATTTGTATTTGACACAATATATTATATTAAGCCTTTTGAAAATTTAAAATGAATCCTAAATGTCTGTGAAAAACTAGCAAATTTAAGTGATAACATTTTATATTCAATGATTGCATAATTTTCCTAAATATGTTGTTGAGATAAGGGATTTCCATTTTTTTTCCTGTAGATCATTTATTTCATTCGTTTTTTTTTCATTAAGTTTCTTCCTCAGTACTTTTTGTAACTGTGGTATTTTATTTTTTGCTTCATTTTTTTTAAATAACGTATGATTTTAGAAACATTCATGCTGTGGACAGTTGTAAAAGGTAACTGTCCCAGTTATATTTTGTTCTGTATGTGTATGTGAGCGTTGCTAGTAATTTTACATGGAATTACAAAAATGAAATGAAATTAGATCTAAATTTTATATTTGAAGCACTAACTTTGTGATTATTCATTATAATAAAATAAATCAAACAACTTTGTTTTTAACCACAAATTTTTATTTATTTATATTTTTTCACCGACCGGTTTCAAAGCAAACAAGCTTCTTCGTCAAGGTTTCCGTAACTAATAGTTACGTAAACCTTGACGAAGAAGCTTAATTGCTTTGAAACCGGTCGGTGAAAAAATAAAAATTAGTGGTTAAAAACAAAGTTGTTTGATTTATTTTATTTATAAAATTAGATCTCTTGAGGGCTAAATCTAGTTTGCAAAAGAATATAGATAATAGTTACTAAAAATAGAGATAGCAAAAAAAAAATATTTCTCGTTAATATTGGTCGATAGCGCGGTTGTACAACGCACCTCTCCCGTGAACGAGTTGGGTGTAATATGTGAAAAGTTTAAGGTTTTTGTGTTCGTTCGGCGAACTTTCTCGACTTGTTAGATAAAAAAATACCGCAAATGGCCGACTCCCAGTTCCGAGCGCTGTCAGGCCTAACGCCGACCCGGCCAGCCCAATATATCATACTTTTTTATTCACTCAAACCTTTAAAGGATCGCAGGATGTAAAGGAGCAAATGTGAAGGCATTACACCGCTAACTTGATAAACAGCCTCGCTTTTTTGACCAGCTCTGAGTTAGTGGATAATAGTGACGCGCAAAAAATAATAAAATAATTTGTAACTATATAAAACATTCGATGGATTTATTATGATCTGCTCGCATATGTCGGGATATAACATATTGCCAAAATAGCAAGATAGACATATTTCATAATCCTTTCCCGACTTTTGCGAATAATCTCTTAGGATATTTGTAGCACTAATTTGAGGATCATTCATATATTTAATATTTTTGAGAAATAAAATAACTTTGTTTTATGAACCACTTAATAATTAGACGGCAGCGTCGAAACTAGTCGGCTGTGTGAATGAATAAAGTGGTTCATGAAACAAAGTTATTTTATTTCTCAAAAATATAACATAATCTATTGGAAATATTTTTTTTTTAATATTCTATAAATACAAGTGTGCAACTTAATCTGCACAAGAATTATGTGTCCAACACACTTCAATGTAAAATACCAAATATAATTCTATCTACGAGTTTAATAAAATAAATCAAAATAACTTTGTTTTTAATCACTCATTTTAATTTTTTCTGCCGACTAGATACCTATATTAAGTATACCTTGATAAAAAGGCTTGTATAGCTTTGAAACCGGTCGGTATATAAAAAAAAATGGTTGAAAACAAAGTTTTGTCAGTTGAACTAGCCAAATTTTGCGTCATATAAATCTCTTGCATACTATTTTGGAAAAAAGGCTAAATCGCACGAATAGACGAAGACCTCACCGAGAGTACCATGATCAAATTAAAGAAAATATGAACTACACACCGGAACACCGGAACTTTGAAAACTTTTACTGGAGACAAATTTAAAATCAATCTGAAAAAGCACATGATGACTGAACTAACTAACTAGACGAGACATAAAATGACTAGACAATATTAAATTTCTAATGTAACCCTAACGGGTTTTTTTAAATTGTAAATAAACAAAAAAAAAATTTAAATTTAAAAAAATTAAAAAAATTGAACGAAAAAGAGAATTCGTGTGATTGCTGCAAAATAATCCCAGGGATTGAAACTAAAAAAATTAAAATGAGGATACTTATATTTTATTTCATTCAATTACTGCCATCTAATAGGCATTACCGTAAATATTATTCAAAATAACAAAAAAAAAAAAAATAATCACATTAAAAAAAGACTTGCATTATTTTTATTGTTGTAGTTTTAAATTCTTAACCAATAAATAAATTTGTCAATTTTACAAACTTTTAAGAAAAATCTAAAAACACTGTATTTTGTACATCACGAAATTTCCGGATCGGGTTGTGTTGTCAAATAAGTCGACAAATAGTAAAACTGAGATTTAAACGCCACTTGACTAGATTTGTTTTTATCTTTCTATGTGAGAATTCGGTTAAACCCAGAGGTTAATATTCTTAAGAGGAAACGTGGTCTGCTTTCTCTTCATACAAACGTACTCCCGTATTTTCTCCCTAGATTACAGCATAAAAGCGTTTTTTTACACATTATAAATATTTACCATTGGCGTGTCTCTTTCATTTTTTCAAATCGTTTTTATGGAAGCTAGGATCATTTAAAAACTCATAAAAACGCCCAGTTTTGTCTTCGGACATACGGTGAAAAAAAAAACAAAATTAGTTCAGTTTTGGGGCCAATGAAACGTCGATTTTGTCAGTCTGACGTCCAGTTATATTTTTCGCACAGTATCGGGGAGGAATATTTATTTATTTGACTAAATAAAACTAATCGATAATTTGTGTGGTAAGTTAAGTACATTAAGTTAGGTAGATTTGTCTGGAGACCACATCTAATCTACAGGATGCTGATACAACTTGGGAAAACGCACGAAAGTGGGCCCTTGACTAGCGGACTAAAAATGTATACCATATTATGTTAACAGATTATAGCAGTTATCGATTATTATATTCGTGATTACAAGTACAAATTTAATAATTCCGTATTTTAAACAATAAGGTTATTCGATTGTTATAAACGATTGCGGGCATCACTAGTAGGTATTGAATATCGCTCATGAACTTTTGGCCAAAAATAATACAGTTCGCTAGCAATTTCATAATAATCGATCATCATAAAAACATTACAAAGAGGTTTCCAGCATATAATAATATGATGTGCTTTGAATATTAATATAGAAAAGTGGCTGTCTAACTTTTAAATTGAATTCGGTGGTTATACATAAAAAAAAATTCATCTGATTACTGAAAATTACTAAAAGTAGATGATAGTATTTATCACAATCAATATTTACCTATCCGCATCCATTGGTGCATAGAGCACCGCATTAGTACTTAAATTGCAGCGTATTTAGATCATTTTTGTTACATAAACGGTAAGGCAACCTATCTTATGTTTCAAGAAGCCGCCAGTCTCGGAGCAATGAAATATTGCAGGTTAGAACCACATTAAAAACAAATATTTTACATTCCTTAATAAAATTGAGCTTAAGACCTGAAGCATGGCAGGAGAACGCGCCAACCCATATAATACTAGGCGGGCTTACCTCCACTCGATTTCTTTTTACAGGATTTTTACCAAATAGCAGCCACCAAGCCAATACAGTCATTTGAATGTAGTTATGCAGAAAGCAGCCAGCCATAGAAAAGTGAAACTGAGATAATAGCACCTTAGTGAAATGGGCGAATAAACAAATCTACACAACAGTTGGAATGTTTTTAACTTTAACAAATGATAAACGATGAATGTATTAGTTTTTTTTTATATTAAAAACAAGAATCAAATTAAATGTTTGACCAGTTTTAATAATTTTTACTAGAAAAATTCGTCAAGATTTTTCTAGTGCTGGGGGTGTTTTCTGCAAATTGAGAAATGCCGTTTTTGTGATGGAAACCATTTTCAAAAAGTGATTAAAACAATTTTTGAATGAAAAGAGTCTTGCTGTTTATATAGGACATATAATTGACCTTACTGCACCCGATAACATCAATATCTCATTTTTTCAAAATTGTAGTTTTTTTTGTATAACTACGTTCATTTTAAAGTGGGCACGATAAATCCAGTTTATTATAGAAAACATCGTCGTTTTCAATTATTTATAATATTGACATCCATGAATACCTTTTTGGCTTGCAACAATTCAAAAGCAATAATATGTTGGGTGAATACAAAAAAATAACAAAAAAAAATAATAGCAAAAAAAGCAGCTAAAAATCGTAATTGCAAATGGTTACGATCAGGATTTTTCGCAAAGGTTTGATAGGGTTAGGTTAGGATCTGTTGGGTTTGTTTGGGGTTTTTCAGTATTGTCTTGATAATTTTAAGGGTTTTTTGGAATGTTTTTTTCGGTCGTCGTTTGAACGGACGTTGTATCGGGCAAATCTGTGAATGTTTTCAAGCTAAATAAGGGTTTCGTTTAGTGAAATAAATAAATATTAATTTCCGAGTCCTCCTTACTAAGGAAATCTGTTTTAAGGAGGTCTACAAAATTTAATTTACATTGCTCACATGTCAATCAAATATATTTTTACTATTTCTTCTATGCTCATTTGCTTTAGCTAGATTTTGATTTCCTTACTGAAATGTTTTGTTATTATCTGTTAACTTAATTTCATGGGGATTTTTTTTTTAAATTGTTTATTTTTCCATAAATATATATTTACATAGAAATATACTTACAAAAATACATCTTAAAATTAAGATAGCTTAACATAAATTGGTAAAAATGCCTGCAAAGACTTGACAGCGTCTGAGCGTGGGCCATTCCTAAATAGTTAATAATAATTCCTAATTATATTAAACAATTAGGTAGATAAATAATCTTTGCACCTTTGACACAAGTTAGAAGTGGGAATATTGACAGTGATATTATTTCTTGCTCTTGTTATATATTCATGTCCCTGAGCAAGGGGATAACGATTTCTATCTCCAAATCTGTGTAGCAGAATAATTTTAGCGTATATTAGGCGTATATCAGGCACATTAAAGGCTTTAAAGATTTCTATAGATGGAGTTCTCGTTGGTACCTCAAGAATAACTTTTATAATGCTCGTCTGTACTTTGAGTATTCGTTTAAGATGCTTATATGTTAAGTTTACTCTTTTTTTCGAAGCGGGATACGGGGGTAAGGCTGCGGTCCCAATCATGAACCCATATTATTTTTTCTAACATCATTTTTTAAAACTATAATGAAGTAAATGGTACCTACTGCCATAATTTAATAGTTTAAGATTGGCCGACAGTTTTGGTTCTCCCGATCGGACTTTTTTCTTCCGGTTTACTAATAAGCTAATGAACTAACATACCCTATCGCCGTCGAAATTGGGAAAATTAGATTGAGGGTGACAGACAACTTAACTGTTTATACTTAGGTTGCTCTGAAGGCAATGGGGCATTAAAAGCAGTAAATGTAATTTCTAAAAAAAAAACGCAAATATACTGTAAACAAATATTTAAAAAAAAAAATATTTACTATTTATTACACCTAAAAAAAATTGTTTTCGCAATTTCCAGATTTGGAAAGACGACACAAGACTTATAAAACGGATCCGGGTAAGTGAGTGGGCTTTCAATGCCATGATTTAAAAATTTCTATTGTAGTATTACGAATAACAAGTAAATAATATTTAGCGGTTATTTATTTATTTACCAACCTAACTGCTTTTTATTAGTGATCAAGTTTAATAGCAAAAACAATTCACTAAAAATACAATTTATTTCACGGCAGCATTTACGTATGTAATATAAACATTGCAATTTATTACATTTTAATGTCGTTAAAATTAAAAAGTCATAAAATTTCACTACCCGTTAATTATTAACTACAAAGCGTTGTAGGAAATTAATAGTCCAACGCGGGTGTTGTTAATGTTCTAGAACATGGACATTATGTGAATTTGGTTTTTGATTACGTAGATGCCTAATGTACAAAATTAGGTCATCATCATCGTCTTCTTATCCGCACTGCATAGGGCACTTTAATTGGTATTGGTATATCCAATATTGGTACTCCAATTTATTTATTTATTTATGCATACATATATATATATATTGAAAAAACAAAACGGCACAAATAATACTCAGTGCATGGCCACCGCGTTGTGCGGCGCGAACCAGGTGCGCGCGCGTTTTAAGGTCTGGCTCTTAGAGCATATATTATACATCTATCTGGCTACTTTATTTGCGGAAAAGTCATATCAGTTTGATCCTGATGCGCGCGACACAACGTTTAGTGGTACTTGTGTAGCACTAAACGTTGTGCAAACAAGCTATGTTGTATAGTATATAAAGTACTAAGTAAAAAGAAAGTCGACCGTAGGAAACTGGGCTCTATCCAAAGACAAATAGCTATCGGGTCATACAGAACAATCTACCTGGTATGTTTTATATGAAAGCAGAAAAATCCACTTTTATTACATACTCGTATAAACCTTGTACATAATAAGCAAAGTTAATGAGGATTTACACTATGTGCATGTAGTGATTAGTCATAGGGACTTGTAAAGAGAGGTAACATTATACATGACAGATATAGTGAAGGCAATAAAAGGTATCAATGATAGCAGGACACCAAATGCCGAACACTATTCAAGTGGATCGGAAGATCTGTTGACTACAACGGTCCGCCTTCTCCTGACGAGTTTTATGTGGTTTCCTCGTCACTAGAGCGAATGCGGAGAAGCTCTTGAAACAGGTCACAGCCGAAACATCTCACCGATTTTTACATAAAATAACTAAATATTTTTTTTTATTGAAGTAAATTTAATATAAATTAAAAAAAAAAAACAAATTTTTAAGTAAACAAATAAATAACTATCGCTTTGAAGTAAATATAAACCATGTACATTACAAGCAAGGTAAAAAAATAATGCAACTAACATACAAAAAAAAAAATAGTTAATGCAATTCCCATCTAAAAATCAAAACCACATCATACAAAAAGTTGTTTTTTTCCTAAACTGGATTGATTACTCCGAAAACCGCGTGGAAAATCGCGCGCGGGCGACAAAATTTGTTCCAGCGATAGGCCCAAAATACGAAATAAGAGTCAGGCAAGATTGCAGCGTCTCTCAATTATTTTTGTTACTTCGAACGTAAGGTAATCAGTCTTACGCTTCAGGTGCCTGTCCAGGAACAATGAAATATATGAGTGTTGAACTACCACTTTTAAAATCAATATTTGAAGTCCACCTTTCAAGGAATCGAACCCAGGAACTCAAGCAAGATCATGCCAGCCACTACTTTTACTTTTTCAATTTAATTTTTCAGGATTTTTACCTAAGTGTAGGCATCGAGCCGAAAACACTCGTCCAGGGTTGTGATTTTTAAAAGATTATTAACTATACGGCACAAGTGCTTTTTAAAATATAAAATATAACGATATAATGAGTTCAGTTTTTTAAAAATAAAAAACAATATAAAAACGTGGATATATAAAAACAAAAATAAAATTAAGCAAATATATGTATATAATATGACATACATACAAAATATATATAAAAAAGACGGTATATTATGAACATTCCTAGCTACCGAGGACTCGTCACACATCAAACTTTTAAATCCATCTAACATCCGTTAGTTTGCAAGAACGGATGTTAGATGGATTTAAAAGTTTGATGTGTGACGAGTTCGGTAGCTAGGAGTGTATATAATAGTATGAATTGTGGTATAATGTATAATTGGTCGGCCTCGTGGTGTAGTGGTCAGCACGTATGCCTATCATACAAGAGGTCTTGGGTACAACTCCTGGCATGATTGATATTTATTTAAAATTGTGTTTTTACACGAGAATATTTTATAATTCTTGGACAGGCACCTGAAGTGTAAGACTGATAATCTTACATCATTGGTGTACCAATTCAGTGCTCAATGCACCATTAAGTACGAAAAAGTAATGATTATGATGATGATATATAATTAGTGCGTCCGGGCGGATGAAGAATAGTGTAGTTCATAGTTTTTCCGTCTTATTAATACTCTCAAAATCGAGTAGAGAAATGTCCTCGTAGTGTAGTGGTTGGCACGTTCGCCTATATTCGTGCAGTCCTACGTTTAATTCCTATCCCTAATCCTCATATGTGACATATTTATTTTCAACATTGTGTCATGTATTCTGCTCACTTAGGAACATCTTGGACATTGGCACTCTCAGAACTATGTAATTTGCTCTTTTCCAGTCTGTGACAACCTATGGTATAGTGGGCTGGGGAAGTTGCACGGTGTCTATCATGAACCCCCTAATAAATATACAAAAATTATTACTTACAGTAATGCTTCGGTAATCCCTTACTTTCCATCTGACACATTGTTTCGAGGTACTGAAGATTAGACATTTTTTTTTAAAGAGTCATTGACACATTTCTGGCCATGCGGTTACAAGAGATCCCAGCAGAATGCTCTTACGAGGTTTTCCGGTAATTTGAATTATTTAATACCAAAACACGAACGACTTTTGCTCAAAGAAATTTCTCTATCCCAAGAGTGTTCTATTTCCTGGAAGAACATATTAAGTTTTCCAAAGAGAAAGCCGTTTTCAGGAGAGGTGTACAAGTTTGAATTTTGTCTAAGGGAAGAGACCATTGCAGGAGGCTGCTGCGAGATATTGCATAGATTTATATACTATTGTGCATGTTATCCAGATGTTTATTGAAATGTATGTTTTAGTATTAATTTTAAAAAAATATTTTTGCTATTATTTATTAATGTACATGTTTCCACTTTCCATTATGTTCTATCCCAACTCAACACAGGGCTCTTGGGCTCATAAAGTTTGGGATATGTTATTACTATTTTTTTGTTTTTTGTAATATACAGGATGTTGTTTATATCCGAAACCACAATGATCAGTATTGGCAAGAAGACATATAAGCATATTTAAAACAATATTTAGAACGCAGATTTAAAAAAAAAAAAAAGTTAAAAAACAAATGGTTGCTTACTTCTGCAGGGGAGAAGCGAGGGGGGCGTGGCCATGTGGTTAACGGTGTATCAGACCCCCCCTTCCCTCTCCTCGCGTCTCCCTTGCAGAAGTAAGCAACCATTTGTTGTTTTTTGTATATTTTATTTTTGTAAATTTTATTCGTTCTAAAAATTTATTTTAATGTGCCAATATATTCTTCTTGGTCATACTGATCATCGTGGTTTCAAATGTGACAGGGTTCAAAGAACACTTTGTCTATGTATGTGTATGAATAAATAAATAAAAAAAATTAATAACACACCTATATTTTATTATTCCTGGACTGCAACCTGGAGCGTAACAATGGCCTAAAAATGATCTAAATAGTACCATTGCAGTGATCTATGCGTCACTAGGTGGGAATAGGTAAATTATGATAGTTTATGATACGTCAGATTTGAATAAGAGAAATACCCACATGCCATAGATTTGGATCATTTATTCTAACCGCGATATGTTTTGTATATAAAGGAGTCACCATTGAAACGGTGCTGGCTTTTCATCCAACTAAGGAATTTTCCTTCGAAGGAGGCTGAATAGATCGAAATTAATAGTCTCGCCCTTGAGTCAACACTAGACAATAGCTTCAATAACCTCGAGAAATTTCAACAAACCCTCTGATTAACCGTGTACACAGAAATAAAATAAATAGTATATTAACATTTTAGAGAAGGCAATTTGGAAACTTGGCATTTTCTGGGTTTATAACATGTCATTTGCTAATTAGCCCTTTGCTCCGTACAAATTTGTCCAGGTGTAAAATAACTCATATATTATCTCGTTTATGAGTATGCATTTATGTAACATATTATTGGTTAATTTAATATAAACATTTTAATAAACAAATTTTATTCTATAGAATATTTGCATAAATTAGATAAATAATATTTTGAGTTTGTCCAAATTTTTGTAGACAAGGACTGGATTCAACTCCCTGGGAAGCTGTTTATTTTAACATATTACAACAGAGATGAAGAACATTTATGAAAAGGTAATATAGAAGTCTAGGCATCTACAGGGCTTATGACCTGTCAATTGCTGGTTTAAGTGGCCACTTTACACACTGTAACATTCACCATTCTGCCTATATTTGAACATCTATATTCCTTCAATTCTTTCATCTGTTGTTACTTCTTTTCAGTTTATACAATTTCAATTAGTTTTAAATTACATTGTTATTTTATTTTTTGTAAATTAATCATTATAAAAGTCAAAGTATTGTTTAAACTTGTGAGTGGTATTTAAAACTTTTTGAATGAATTATATGTTGATGCTCAGTTTTGTGTTAAATTATTATTGATATTTATACTATATATTTTTATTAAACATGAAAATTTATTTTTATTTTCCTTGTATTAATAAATTATTATTATTAACAAATTATTTAAATAACGTTTTTTATTGTAAAAGATAAATGTATATTTTTATAATTACAATTTGTTCATTATTATTTAAAATGGCTGACAAGTTATGTAAAATATCAAATTTAATTTTTAAATAAAACATTTCAGCTGAGCTTTTTTTGGTTTTTACTAAGAGGTGAAATATGTTTAACACAATGCTTTATTTTTGTATTTGAATAAATAAATAACTATTTTGTAAATATTTGTTCATGAATTTTAGCAAAGCTTAAAACGTCAAGCATGTTAGGACATTATTTATAATGTTAGTCAATAATGTTACGACATTATTTATAATCGAGCTTTTAGAAAAATTGCAATGAAATATTTATATCAAAACATTTTATACAAGAATATATATCATACATTGCGCAGAGTATAAAAGGTAAACTTAAGGGTTTAGAAATCCTTTCCCTAATCTGGTACTTTGTAGATAGCATATAAAACTATGCAATTATGTTGTTAGGGTTATAGTTACTGGAGTAGGCATACCGCATTACGGAGCCCTAATTTTGTGGCTTTCTGCTCCAACGAGTCAATGAGCAAAGTTCCTTCCACTTCCCACAAAATTATTCCCAAATTCCGACATGCATAATATAATGTTGTTTTAAGTTTTTGGGACAACCCTTTGTAATGTATAGACTTTTAATTTGGTTACATAAATAGAACTCCATAAATCTTATCAGCCCATATTTAATAAGTAAGTGTTGTGGTGAAAAAATAATAAAAAAATAGTAACCTTCCTTAAATCCCATGAGACCATAATCCATAAGACACGTTACAAGCAAGAAGTAAAGGGCACTTCAATTTGTATTAATGTTCTTATTTTATTTTTAATTATTTATTCTACATTTAATATTATTAAAATAGCTTCTTTCGCTTTTATACTTTATTCATTTTATTATTAAATTCGTAACATATCATGCTGTGAATTTTTTTAAACGGTGATGGGTCCAGAAACATCATATTTATTGTTTGATGTAATCTATGTGTGAATGTATTATTATAATAAAATACGAATTTAGTTTAATTTCACCAGTGACCGGGTTTCGCAGCAACGGACATTGTCAGACTGGCGGGAGACTAAACAAATTCTTTTAATATACAAAAATATTTTCAAGCGTTGCCTAGTAGGTGAATTGATTCACCCGGATGAATCTTACCCACGCCAATGAAGGTCAACAGATAGGAGAGTTGAGGAAAAAAAGATGTTGAAACATGGGTAGAATGGTGAATGTAACACAGTTTCAAGAAAAATTCAACTGAAATAGGCTATAATCCTTGTGAATTCCAAGAATTTCATTTGCCTGCTCATTTTTTTTTTAAATATTTTTTCATGTAGGTATACAGTATGGTATACTCTTATTGAAAGTCATTATAAAAACATAAAGAGATATTCAAGTTTAAATATTTTTCACTGAACAATAATCATATCATATATATCGCAATGATGATTTCCAACCTCCGTCGGGGAGAAAAACGATAAGAAGAAGAATAATCATAATAATACGAGTAAATACAAAAAATAACACAATTAAAAATCGCACAAATAAAATCACATTGTCAGTTCCAAACTCTGTTGTCTTCCATGTACTCATGTAATCCATAGTTTTCTGAAGTGCGCCTTTTATGAGAATTTTGAATTTATTTTCAGTCATATTTAGGACATTGTCTGGTTTTCTGTTGTAGAAGCGTACACAGTGCGCCGCAAACGATGTGAGAACCTTACTCATTTTTAATTTTAGATATACTAATTTATCATTGTTTCTAGCATTAAACCTAGTTTTTCACTATTTTTGCGAAAGAGAGATACATTTTTACCCACATACATAATGTTTTCGTACACATATTACTTTCTACTGTACACTTTTATAGTTGTCACTCACTTGGAAGGTTGCGAAGATTCTTACCCATTAATACCAAATGCTCACTCGTACAAGCATTACTACTACCAAGTCTAGATGACGTAGATATTTCCGTATATGACTGATTTGAGCTATGAACTACTCGATAAACTTGAACGACTTCAGAATACATGTATAAAGATATATTGTTGGTCTTAGAAAATATGACCACATTTCTGATTATCGTAGGTAACTGAAATGGCTAAAAATTAGACAGCGGAGACACTATCACTCCTTCTCACTTCTGTTTACTGAACTCCATTAAAAAAAAGTAAGGCTTCTCAGTTCATCGTTTACCTCTTCGTTCTAATTCTAAAAGCATCCCTTTAAATACCATCCACAATTCCTCTTTCTTCTCTAACTCATATAGTGTCTATGCTACTCGACTGTGGAATCATCTTCCATCCAATATCAAAGATGTCTCTACAGTATCATTATAATTACGTCTTGAGAAATATGTCCTTTCTCTTTCTTAATCTTTTTTTTTTTTATTGTAAAATAAATTTTTGCGTTCTTATTATTTACCGAAATATTTCATTTTAAGGGTCATTTCAAACGATTTGTAAATAACTCACTATTAGAAAATGGGAATCGAGTTGGGGTAGAGTGGAATTTGAACCACGGACCTTTGAGCCGAGAGTCCACTTTTGCCACGAAACCACAACCCGGTTGAAATATGTTTGTTTGTTCAATGTTAGTATATTATAGCGGACTCCGTGGTGTAGTGGTCAAGACGCTTGACCCACACACGGAAGGTTCCGGGTTCGATTCCCGGTGGGAACAGAAATAATAAAATGTGATTTTTCTCAAGCCTGGGTGTTCCATGATGTAAATCACCACTGTAATTGGGCCTTCTGGCCTGTTGTGGTGCAAAAAAAAAGAAAATAATATTAAACGTTGTTTTTTTTTTGAATTAAAAAGCCACGGGACCACAAACCGATCTACCCTTCTTTCGTTTTCCTTTTTTTTTTCAATTATGTATTTGTATTGATTTAAGGTAATTTATATACAAATATTTTTATACCAATTTTCGTGTATCTTCATTGTTTTTTTTTTTAATCTTATTTTCTATTGAAAACGCTTTGAAATTTAAATGAAATATATAACACTTATTTTTATTAGTTGGTTGGAAAAAAATTTCATTTGGCGTTAGGCCCGCCAATGTACAACTTAAATTATGCATATAAAGTTAAATAAATAAAAAAAACATTGTTTATTTGTTTAAAAGTTCATCTTAAAAAATGACGACTACGTAACTTGCGTATGCCTCTTACTGTAAAGAAAAAAAACAGGGGAAATATCGGCAGCCCGACCCCAAACTATAATGCTATAAGACATAAACTAGTCTCGCTATTACAATAAATTATAATTGTTTCTTTTTTACATTTTTTTTTTGCACCACAACAGGCCAGGAGGCCTAATTACAGTGGTAAATTACATCACAGAGCGCACCCAGGCTTGAGAATAATCACATTTTAATTTTTGTGTTCTCATCGGGAATCGAACCCGGAACCTTCCGTGCGTGAGTTAAGCGTCTTGACCACTACACCACGGAGGCCGCCAAATTGTTATGTTTACTCGTAAAATAAACATTTTTCATTATATACTACCTATATGTACTAAGATTACAGAGGAAAAAAATAATGGAAAGGATACAAACAATTTTAAAAATTCTAGACGGGAATTCGCGAACTATTTTACAGTACCTACACGAAAAATCAGATTTTATGTTTACTCAAAGAAAAACGTGGGAACAGCATTCAACTAGAACGGAAAATATCGATAATTCAATAGTCAAACATTCGAAGCCTCGATCGATCAAATTGTCGACCGCATCGGGGGGTACCTTAACGCTTATAACAACTTTACAAACACTCCGCCTGGAACAAAATGCTTCGAGATTTAAGTGTTTTCAAGGAACAAAAGCTGAATAAATATTTAAGCTCAAAATAAATACTGCTTTACATTTGTAAAAGATTTATCGATGATTTATTTGTAATGAAGAAACAAAGAAATAAATATTAAAGATTAACATGAGTCAAAATTTAAATTTAAAATATTTTTGCGGTAAGTTTTTAAGGGCACTTGAAACAATTTCAAAAGATTACTATGTTTACGTCAATCATAATTCTTGTATTCTTGTGGATGTTTTCAATTTATTTTCTAATATTTTTTTGGGTCTGTCGTAGCTACTCAGACTTGAATTATTATTCTTGAGCCACTTCAAACTTCAAAAACAATCATATTTTCATGTGAGTCTGAAAAAAAAACACTGATGTTAGTATTTCTGAAGTTAAAAATAGTTTCACGCATTTTTTTTGGTGGTACACTGTCGTTCGTCGTAAAATACTTAATAAAAAGAAAAAATCCAAAATACTTTTGAGTTTATAATAATCTATAAATAGTTGAAAAATAATCGAAAAATCCAAATTATAACAAATAAAAAGAATCCTTTAAAATCATACATGAAAATAATTACTAAATCGAATATTAATAATAATCATCATCATTAAACCCTGATTTGCAAACGGTGGCGCGTTGATAAATAAAATGCAACGCATTTCGATCATATGTTACAGGAAGGTGAGGTGATCAGTCTAACGCTGCAGGTGCCAGTCCAGGGACAGTAAAATACTTCAGTAGAAAACCACCTATAAAAATAAAAATATCATGTCAACCTTTTCCGGGAAACAAATTCGGGACCTCAAGCATGGTAAGCAAACGCGCCAACCACTGCACTAAAAAGCGGACGTTTCTTCACTTGATTTCCTTTTTGGGATTTTTACCTGAGAGCAGCCATATAATCAAACACACTCGTCCAGGATTCTGGTTTTATGTATTTTTCATCCGTTCGAACGTAGACAATAAAATTAAAAAAAAATATTATATGCATAGGATTTGTGTACGTTAAAAATTACTATTAATGTGATCAAATTCATTCCAACTTGTTCCAAGGTAAATAAAAAAATATTTTGAAATGAGTCAAAAGTCGAAAGCCATTCAGAATGAGCTACAAATCGGGAAAAGTATTTGAAAAAATTACGTACATAAAATTAATTTTCTTAAAAATTTTACGGTATGTTTTTAAAACGATAAAAATGGAGTTACATTTCACTGATGTAAATCGTAAACTCCTTCATCATAAAACTTTTTGCATAGCAAATTATCTACTTTTTATGTCGATGCATCCGTTTATTTAACTCTACGGAAAGCAACCCATATTGATTTGAACTTCATGTAGAACTTTGAACCGTTCGTACAAAGGAAAGTTTATACGCAGTTCGTACATACATACGTTTATTTGTACACTGACTCCACCGTTACATTATTTATAAACTAGAAGATAAATTATATAAACGCATCGTTCTTGATTAAATTTTCTTTGTGATTTCGCCACGCGACATCGCGGGTAACAAATAGAAAAAGTTTTAAAATTTGCAAGAATGCCAAAGAAAATATTGTTAGTAAAAATATATTGTATAATGCCAAGATAAATTATTCTGTTTTTTAAATGGGTACATTAAATATAGGTACACAGTTCCACACTGCACATAAACACAAACATGGTTTTATGTATAAAAAATTTGGAGAACTAACTTTCTGTTTTTTTTATTATGCGGCGGCGGCGGCCTCCGTGGTGTGGTGGTCAAGACGCTTGACTCACACACAAAAGGTTCCGGGGTTCGATTCCCGGTGAGAAAACAAAAAATAAATGTGATTTTTCTCAATCTTGGGTGTTCTGTGATGTAATTTACCACTGAAATTGGATCTCCTGACCTGCTATGGTGTAAAAAAAAAATTGTAAGCATGAAAATTAATTTAAAAAAACTTTGTTTGTAACTACTTTTTTTTTTCTTACGACTGGTTTCAAAGCTACACAAGTTTCTTTCATTATCATTATCAAGGTTTAATTTACTAATGAATCTTCTGCTATTTTATTCTAACGGTATTTATTATATGAATTGATAAATAAATATCAAACGCCAGTATGTCCTCAACAATCCACCACAATGTCTATGTGGACCAACTAGCTTCGGAATTAAAACAGAGTTTTTTGACGGTGTTTTCATTGTAATAATTTATTTATTTATTTATTTATTCACACTCTTTATCAAAATACAATTCCATTTTCACTTTGCCCAGCTAACAAGGGTACATACCCCGTTCCAAGCTAGGCAATTACATTTTAATATATTATAATACTTAACAAATTAATATAGAGCACAGACAAACAAAATATAAACTTATTCGGATACACATTTTGATTCATATACATACAGACGTACACATATATACACACATGTATATATAAATATACACATATATACACATGTACATACACACACACGTACATACACCCATGCGCATACACATACATACATTCATAAAATCATAGACAATTTATTTATGCGAAACTTCATGGTTGTCATCTATAAATATATATTTTTTAAATTATTCTTTATTTTTTATATTTTATTTTTGACATCCAGTAAGGTTCTCCAATCCGTGGCATGCATCAACTTTTCAAACTCCCTACGACCAATGTCATGAAAGAGCGAGGTCAACACCTTCCGTAACTTGACAACACTCCCGTCTTTGCACGATTCTGGCAAAAGGTTATGGACCTTTTTGCCTACGTTATAGTGTTGTCTCGATGCCAGAACAGTGTTGACCCCTTCACTTAGTATCAGATCCCTATTAGAGAATAATAAGAACATATTTTAATTTAAATAGTACATAGTGAAAAGATCTTTTTTTTCACTACACTTTTTAGAATAAATGTTTAAAAAAATTGGGTGGACATGCTTGGCTTTTGCTATTTATCAACTCATATATTAAATCTAAACATATGGAGCTAATAAGTCAAGTATTTTTGTACTGTTGTTCTTGTAAAGATGGGAGGTGTAGAGTGAGATGAATACGATCTTTTAAACTTGACAGGAGTGGACTAAAGGGAATATCGTATATTTGAACAACGTGACAAAAATACTTTTTAACTTCATATGCTTAGATTTCACATTTAGTAAATAGTATTACTAAATAATATATCATGTTAAAGAAGCTTGTGTAGCTTCAAAACCGGTCGGTAGAAAAGATAAACAATAAAAATAAGGGGTTAAAAATAAAGTTGTCTTATATTAAAACATTTATTTTATGATATTATGTATCTATAAAAAAACAAAAATAGTACAAATCGGTAGGGTGATGACAAAAAGATATATCTGTCGCTTATTTCGAAACAGATATTTTAAAATAAAACTTGCTGAAAGCTAATGCTCTTTCATATGACAAAGGGATATCTCTCTTGAGCTTTTTTGAAATGGGGTTTACTTGTTCTTTTCACAATTTAAGCTATGTGACAGAAGGAATTATTTCTTGTTCCGCACAGTTTAAAAAGAACAAATATCACCTTTTTCCATCCCACTACTGAAATAATGCAAGTGTTTAAAAATAGAAAAGCTTTGAAAAGTACCTAATGAAAGTATATTAAAATTTAAAAAATACTAAAGTGCTCCTTTTTTATTTATTGAAGGCTTAGACTAGAGCTTTTTGTGTCCGGGAGGATAAAGAATACAGTTCGGTGTGGAAAGATAACCTGAATACCGGACGCGTGCTTTCTGCTAGATGGCTACTCTCGGGTAAAAATCCTGAATAAGGAAATCGAATGAAGATAAGTTTGCCTCGTGGTGTAGTAGTTGGCGCGATCGCCTACCATGTTTGAGGTCCCCGGTTCGATTCTTGGGAAGGTCGAAATGAAATATTGATTTTAAAGGTGGATCCACACTGCACTATTTCCTGTTTGTTCGTATATACTTAGGTTGCTCTGACGGCAAAAGGGGAATTGAAAGCAGTAAATGTAAATTAAAATAAGGAAAGAAAACGCTTATCTTTTGTAAACGAAAAAAAATACCGTTCATTACAGCTAAACAAAGTTGTTTTTGTAATGTGCGGATCTGAAAAGAAGCCACAAGACATTTAAAACAGATCCGGGTAAATGGGTGCGTGACAGTGGTTCTACATACAGATTGGCATACGCTATATTTAGTGTAATAATGCAATGCCATATGCACCATAGCGTGCAGACAGGGGTACGATAGTGAAACTAAGGTTTCTAAGGGCCGAAAAATAGGTTTAAAATAATTATTGCGATTTTTGTCAAATTGGAATCCATGAACAAAGTAAGATCAGACAATTATTTTGCCCGTTTTCAATAAAACGCAACAATTATAAAAAATTTTTTTTTCATGAACCAGCCCTAAGTCTCGTCTCTTCCCTCGTCTAGGGGAAGAAACCATTGAGAAGACTGCTGCCAGATATTGCATAGATTTATATACTATTAAGTGTGTATTAATCCTTATTTCTGTTTGAGTTACAAAAAATCTTTTTGGTTATTTTTAATTATTCCAGACATATTTCAACCGATTTAAAAACCTTAGTAACGGCCAAAGAGAATTATAATATAAATTAAATATGCAAAGTGCTATTTAAGTATTTATAAAAATAAAATAACGATTCAGTTTCTTACCCAGCTTCTGGTTTGTTTATTTCAAAATAACTTACCTGCAACACAAAATATAATTAAAATTTTACTTAATTCCAAATGATAAAGAACAAGCTGATACTGCAGTATTGCCGTTGGTGGTTTTGAAATAAACCCATTGGAAGAAAAAATATCAAATTCTAAGGAAAGTGTATGTTGGTAGATAATTGTATTCAGAACTAAATTTTTATAAGCAGCTTTGATGAAAACATGTTTTGTATGAACTACTCTGGTTTTTACTTTAAGCAATACAACGCATACGTATTTAAATAAAATAAATGTAGATTTTATATTTTTGTGCAACAACTAAGGTGAAGGTGTATGGTGAATTTTGTATGTTCGTTTAATCGGTGTCCTGACGAAGACACGTGCACGTCTTGAAACCGGTAAACATAGAAAAGTCAGTGAGTGGTTAGATAAAAATATTTAATAAGATTTAGAAATATTTATTTTACAAAAACCTACATTACATGATCAAAGAAATATATATTAATATATGTAGAAAGAATGCACAAAGAAATTGGCTTTCTCACAGTAAAGCAACAAATTAAATAGAATGTAGCCATTTTTATGCATAAAATAATTAAGGGGATGAATAAAATAAAAACAATAATAAAATTGGCGGCCTCCGTGGTGTAGTGGTCAAGACGCTTGACTCACAAACGGAAGGTTCTGGGTTCGATTCCCGGTGAGAACACAAAAATTAAATGTGATTTTTCTCAAGCCTGGGTGTTCTGTGATGTAATTCACCACTGTAATTGGGCCTCCTGGCCTGTTGTGGTGCAAAAATAAAAAATAAAAAAAATAAAAAAAAGTTAACCAACAATGTCATACATATGAAACAAGGGTAAAAAAAATATAAGATTACCAATGAGGAAAAAAACAGAATCTCAAAACTCATTGTACAGGGTATTGAAGCTGTACAATGAGTTACCTGAAGAAATAAAGGAAATAGAAAAAATTGAAATATTAAAAATTAATTTGAAAAAATATGTTATTGAGAAATTTTTATAAAAAAATTGTAATATTATCAAAAGTTTATATTAGTTTTAAAGATGTTATGAACTAACTTAATAAAGCATAAATTAAATCAATAAATATATTTTTAAAAAGCGTTAGGGTTTATTTTGTATTTGAAATAATTAACTATTTTCTAAAAGCGTTATGAAAAGAAATGTATTAAATCAGAGTTAAGGACCTATTCGACCATACA